>NC_087398.1:6363636-6666666 GCF_031307605.1 Tribolium castaneum | reverse complement strand
GTAGACATATTTACAGTTTAGTAAAGATAAAAATTCTGTCTGTCGTAATCGCAAGTCGTACATAAAAAATCTGCATATTTTTCTTTAATAGGAGTACTAAAAATTTGCAACACGTGTCCGCACATTTTAATGAAATAGATTCAAATCAAATCAAGTTCACCCTTATCACAACTTGCGCTAAATTTAATTTTTAAATGACCACACTGTACTACAATAGGAATATTGTATGCTCGTATGATTTGTGAAAATTAACACAGAATGAACTTACATAATTCATAGCCAAATGATTTGTAATAATAAATCCATAATCATTTAGTTGCAATTAGATGTATTGGTAATTTATTTAACTTTGTACAGTGACAAAATTAGTTTGTTTTATCCGAATTTCGCAAATGCGACCGTCTTTGATGCCCATATTTTTTAGTTTTACGTATGTAGGTAATAAAAACACCAAATTATAGAATTGAAATTCTTCACAGAAGCAGTGAAAATATTTTATTTACAACTTTCTTCTATTTCTCCTTTCTACTGTCTACTGTAATTTGCAAGATATCACTAAAATTTCGCAAAAGAAGATTTTGTTATTCATAAATTAAGTCCGTAGTGATATGGTTTTGCAAAAAAAACTACTCACGTGTTAACATTTATTTACTGATAACCCTAACCCATTTCCGACTTGGTTTCAATTTCAAGGACACAATAATCACACAAAATATTTGACTACTGATTAGTTATGACTTTTTAGAGGAATTTTAGAGATATATTAAATAATAAAATAGCGGAGACTTTGAATATGCAATTACCTACTTTTCGTTTAATTTAAATATCTGATTTTTCGTCATGGATTGTATAATAAATATTTTGTATAAGCTCTGTAGTAGGTAAGTAAGGTAAGAGAACCATTACCCAAAAAGGTAAGTAATAAGTAAAATATTGTTGTTATTTACGTATTCAATACAACAATTCATAGTTACAGTAGGTAATGATACAAATATCTATTCTAGTAAAAAAATAATGACTAAGAACTGCATGTGCTTCTTTGAAGGCCAATTCACTGCAATAATCGAAGTTATAGTAATTACATAAAAATTCTATACTGATAGTTTTAATAACCAAATAATTATAAATTCATTTTTGTCGAGTAAAATAAAGATCACAAAAATTACGTCAAAAGACCAAATGGGACCTCAGGATGTTTACTTTTTTATCAAAGAAGTCCAAAACAATTCAATTAATAAATTACTATAAGATAGCTACAATGAGCTGAATTATTTATTCGTAAAAAATACAGACCGACAAGAACAAAAAAGCCGGGTTTAAATTTCATCACATAGACTGTAATAAAACACCAAATAACAGAAAATAAAACTGACAACAAATTTATTTTGTTAAATCTTACAATAATCAATTCTTCACACGTGCGAATTTCCAATAACCAAAATGGCACCAGGTATGTTTGTTTTAACAAGCTTTTTGGATCCAAAAACAGTAAAAATAAAGTTTCTAAATACTATTGCTCTGATGTTACTTGTAACTTAATAGATGGTCAATTAAATAATTGCATTTACTGGCTGTTATACGTATTGTTTACAGAAACAATAGTTTAAGCAGTATGTACACACAATTGATTAAAAAATCGATTAAGTGGCTATCAAATTCCCATTAATGCTTTTCATTAAATCTACAACATACTAACACTTCGATAAAATAAAAAACACTACAAAATTTAATAAAAAATTCATTCTGATTAATCTAATCTGTTTTGTATGCGCCGCAGCAGGTACTCGGACCTATTGTAATGACAAATAAATTATTTATTTCTAACATCTTTACGTTAATGAAACCCGTGTTCTTTCTTGTTTATTTGTCTTAAATGTATTATTGGAAAATTACAGTTAGGTTTCAAAAATGCAAACTGTTTCTGTTTAAACCTCGGATCTGTATCTCACCTTCAACAGCTGCAACTGATCCAGGGTCAGCTCCTTGACCGGCAGCTCCAACATATCAGTCTCATCCAACTGTTTCTTCTTCTTCATCGAAATACACACGTGGAAATCGTGATAAACAATAGGAACAAGATCTTTACTCAACTGAACATCAAACTCAACGAAATCCGCTCCATGATCAATGGCATTCTTCAAACTTGCCACGGTATTTTCCCTAACTTCTGCACAATTCTGCGTTTTGAAACTGGAGCCAGACCCCCGATGGCCCACGTCCAAGCCAGCCCTCGTCTTCTTCCAATGTCTCGCATACGAAACACTCAAATCACACTTGAAATTAGGCATCGGCCTCACGACGATGTAGTCAATCCGGACTTGGCCCAACGGCCGGTGTTTGGTGCTCGTCACCGGGAGCACAACACTTCCCTCGGACGATTGCAATACAGTGGGGAGTAAGTAACTGAACCCGGCATGATGGGGCGGCTCCCCATCATCGTGTCTCGAACTGTATATGTACAAATCGATGAGAAAAGCCACATTGGCTGGGAACAAAACCGAGCATTGGAAAACAAGCATGTCGTTCTCCTTGTACTCCTCCCCGAATTGGGGCTGGGGGTGGAACGACGAGTCCTCGGCGTTGAGGGAGGCGACCTCGCTCAGGGCATGCTTGGGGTTCTCGAACGCGTCCTGCGTGTCCGCACTGAGCGACTCCTCCAAAGCCTCCGACATCGTCTTCGAGATGGTGTTGTGGCGCAGAAGCCCCACGGGGGTCACCTTGATGTAAACCGAGCGGTTGGTGTACTTCGGTCTCCAGAGGGTCAAGGGGTTATTGCAGAACTTCAATTGAATCACCGTTTCTTTATTAAGCCACCCCCTGTCAATCCGGCAAACATTGCCGTAGTCCCCGTAGGTCAAAGGCTCGTCTGTTTCCAGGGGCGACTTCTCCGTCGCGTGGATCGCCCTGGGGGCGATCTGGGCCTCCCAGCTCCGCACGATGACCTGCAGCCCCGCGTCGATGACCACGCAAACGCAAAACCGATACTGGATGTTCACCCTGTCGGGGATCATCACCGGGAGAGACCAGACGTCCGACTCGTCCTCGCGCTCCAGAGGGACGCACTTCTCGGCCTGCCAGGAGCCCAGCTCCGGGACACTGCCCGAGACACACATGACCTCGTCCTTTTTCAGATCGGGGGCTCGCACGCGGAACAGCCACCGCTTCGGGGGGTACTTGGAGGTGGCGCTCTTGCTTATGTGGAGCTGCACGTCATCCCCCTTGCCAACGCGGAGAATGGCGTTGTTGGGGTCCTCGAGGAAGAACCAGCGCTGCATGGTATCTATAAAATGGCACGATGGTCACACACAATCACCAAAATTTTACAGTTTGCGAGTGCCCCGATTAGGCTTTATCAAAAATGACGGGAAAATGCATCAGTGATCACAGCTACTGTCACCTCGACAAGACCAACAGGGAATGAGGCATTTTAGCTCGAGTTTGACTCAACTTTGGCCCGAAATTTACCCATTCGCCTCGTTTTACAACGAAACGCAACACACATTCACACTTTACCTTGCGACAGCTGACTGCGACTGCTTGGAACACAGAGTTTGCGCAAACTAAGTGCTACGACTATTTTGCGCAATAATTCACACGCAGTCTGGCAATCTCAGCACGAGATAAGAAAAAAATAGGTTCGTTTTACATTTTTTTAATATTTAGCTTCAGATATATCGTACAAATATTGACAAACAACGAGGCTTGAGGCAGGGGCAAAGTCTGGCATGATAAGTGGCAGGTGCCCACAAGTCCAATTTTTTTCTCAGAAAGTTTATTCATTTTCGTAAAGCCCACGAAAAACTTTCGTGTGGATGAGTAATTTAATTTACATACTTGATAAGGGTCACCCCCAATCACGCGACTTATTATTGTAATAGATAAAATGTGTTGAAAAAACACATCATGTGATTTCATTCCGGATGTCTTCTTTATCAAACTAATCTCCAGATTTGTTATTACTTGTTATTATTACGCCAAACATATCTTTTTCAGTTAAAAACTACCAAACAAGCTTGTAAATCAGCTTTATCAATGTAAATACAAGCATAATCTTATTGTTGATTATTTTCAGCTATTGTACCTATTATTGAAGGCATACCTCCTAAAATGAAATATTTACAACAATAATTGAGTTAAATTTTTGTTCATTGTGTTACATCATTTCTAGCAAAAATAAACCATAAACAACAAACTCAACATATGATTTATTTATTTTTATCAGTTATTTTCGCTCATTGAGTAGATACGTAGGTATATCCGAAAAAATCGCGGTAACACTCACGTTGAAACAAATTTTGTTATTAATTTAATTAATAAAAGCAATAAATCTCTCAGAAATCTAGCCCAAAAAAATTAAGAGATTTCATATTAAAAAGGAAAAGTCATTATAAAAAGTAGAATTCCAAAAGATTAGACTATTAAAATAGCAAACAATTACTATCTAACGATTACAGTAGTTTAAATTAAACTTACAAATTATTCAACAAAATGATCGGCGTTATTCACTTTGATTTACGGATTTTACAAGTCTTGATATAAATAATTTAGATTAAGTTCAAGTTTTCACTTGTTTGAACCTGTTTTCATTAGTGTGTGGTCGTGATAATGCTATTTTTTACTTTTTTCATTATAAATGTATGAAAATAATTCTCTGCAAACATTCATTTTGAAGATTAAATAATACGCGTGATCCAGAAAGACTGTTTCGGTTGGTAATATATTTTGGTCAACAGAGTTTGCAACACTGCAAATACGAATATGTAAATTTTATTGGATATGCGTCACCAACTAACTAAAAATTCCCTAAATGTAGAAGCCTAAAATAAAAATTTGTATACTTAACACGCGGCTTAGTTTAGCCTTGTTTTGTCTGGAGCTTTTTCCAGTTTTGGCCAGTTTTTTGTGTTAAGTGGGTCATATTATTGTTATTGTGATAATGAAAAACGTACGTAACTGTTAAAGTCTGTGCCTATAAAATTTATTTAAAAAATGAAAATAATCCGCTCTTAAAATTAAGTATAAAATTAATGTCACTGATAAATATCCATTTCAATTAATATTAACATTATATTAAATTTGCTTGGAAAAATTAACATCAAAATGTATTTTACAAAATCTTACTCTTTACATCTTAAAACATACCTAATAATTATTTACACCGGTGTGAAATAGTACTCTGTACATACATCGTTCACTCTAGCGCTAAATCACAATTGAATAAATTAAAATGTATGACAACATCCTCATCATATGTAGGTCACGTTTACGTTTAAGTAATTTGTACTTTAAAAAAGTCTGCTACACTTAAAAAATCACAAAATGTATATACATAACTACACTCTTAACTATATCACAAGAACACTTATCGAATTAAAAGCCACAAAAGTCGCTCATTTGGGGTGGATAAAGGGGCACTTATCCATATTCCTACAATATCCATGATTTTTCACGTTTTTGCACAGGCGCCCCCTGCCCCCACCGCCCCGATTGTTCCAATTTCCGGGCCCGTTCATCCTAATCCACGGCCCATTATTACCCCCTCTCCTGAAGCCCCCTCTCCCTCTGTTCATATTAAAATTATTCGGCGGAAACATCCCCATATTCGGGGGGTTAAACGGCATGGGGAAATTATTGTCATTCATCATGGGATTGTTGAAATTCTCCGGCCCGAAGGCGTTCGGGTTAAGCGGCCCTTGGTGCATCATGTCCGGGGGCGGCCCCATGATATTCCCATTGGGCATCATATTCGGAGGGCCCCCGAACGGCCCGTTCTGGGGGCCAAACCTCGGCGGCATGCCCTGGAACGCCGGGGGCTGGAAGTTCTGGAAAGGCACCGCCATGTTGGAGAATATCTGCGGGGGCAGATTCTCCTGCATGGGGGGCGGCGACCCCTTCGGCTCCGGCCAGGGGGTGTTCCGCAGGTCCATCTCCTGACTGTCCGCGTCCTCAAGTGGAATGTTGATGGGGTCGCTCATTTGGTGCGTCTCCGGGACTGGTTCTTCCGGACTATCCGGAATTTTCCGCTTGTCGAAGTACAGGGCCTGGAGCACGCTCTTTTCCCGGGCGAATTGTATGTCTTTCTCCAAACTTTTGCAACCGGGGGCTGCCAGGGGGTCGGGTAAGTCGATCAGGTACGGCAGCCGCCACATCGTTTGGGGCTCCATTATGTCCTCGTTTGGCAGTTTCCGCGACATTTGCAGCGCTTCGCGCTCGCTCGTCATCTCCATCTTCGCCATGTCCATGAAGTTCTTCGTTACATTCACTCGCTCGGTTTCGTCCAGTTCGAAGAAGCGCACTTGTGTTAAGTTGTTGTCGTTGAATTTGACCGATTTTTTCGGTCCTTTCTTCTTGGTGTAGACCAGGACGCCCTTGAGGCCGCCGTCCGTCCGCGGCCGCTCGTCCTCTTCGATCGGGGTGCCCGACCGTTCGGTTTCTTCCTTGTTTTCGTCCTTTTCGTCGGTTTGTTCCGTTTGTAAAGTGTCCTGGTAGAAGTTTGGCGCCGCGATATTTTTCAAACCGATGGGCGAGGTGACGGGCGATGTTGGTGTTTGGGGTTCTTGCGTTGTTGGGGAACTTGGAGTGTCTTTTGTGACACTCGGACGTCGTTTCCGCTTCTTGGGCTCTTTTTTCGACGTTGCTGAAGCCGCAAGAGCGTCCATGAATATGTCGCTTTCTTGTAACACCGGCGCTGCAAAAAACTAAAATTAGAAATCTTTTACAAACTGTTTTTATTTTGTAAACAAGATCGGAGGCTAAACATCTTGACAAAGTCCTCGTAAATCCACCAAACGTCCTTCAACTTGAAATAATTAAGGAAAAATTACATATTCAAACAGTGGAAGAAAGAAAATATCAGTCATAAAATCAATTATCGCTCCTATTACACAACTGTTATTATATTTAGTGAATGTCAAGGTGCGCTCGATTGTTGCGCCCCTTTTAGCGCTACAAATGAAACAATTTGATAAATAAAATATCGAATTACATTTTGCAAATTGCGGAATTGTGACGAATAATAAGATTATGTTACTTGTTTTATCTCAGCAAAAGAATTCCTGTTGCATTCGTTACACATACAACAGTTTGGTCAACTTGTTCAGTGGTTAATTATGTGCTTTTCATTTTTTAACCCGCTCTTTTTCTTATAGTGCGTGGATTATGGGAATCACTGAAGAGCTTAGGTAACTATGTTTGCACAACGCAAGCGCAGTGAAATCGCCGGTTCCGCTGCCTTTGTAATTTTTTAACACTGTCGAGGAGTGTTGACGAATATTTTTTGTATTAATTACTGCGCTAGCTTTATTATTCGATAAAAATAAATGACGAGTCGACTGCACTTTCATCTCGAAGTTTACAGACTTCCCATACTTACGCACGCAACAACTCTGGCCCTCTGTGGTAGAATCTGTCACGCGGCAATGAGGAAGATGTAAACTTCGAAGATGTCCAAGCAGATTCTCGACAACTGCAAAAAATCTATTCGAAAATTAGTAACATGTGGTCTCTGGCACTTGATATGCTTTTATTACAATCTAAACGGATTGCGTCATCGAATTATTTACTTATTTGTATATTTAACAGGTCTTTTAGCATGCGGTAACAAGTCGACCTATCATTATAATTACCAAATAATTCATTTCAAGAGTCATTGCTTGTGCGTATCGTAGCCTTGGTTCCTGCACGTGGAAGCCCTTCGGTCGCACTTATAGCCACTTTATCAATATTTGTATTTTTTTGCTAAATGATACGGGTTTTAACTGTGTGAACAATCACACGATACTTGTCGTATTTCAGATAATTTAGCGATGCGTAGGAAGGAAAGGGCCTGCCTATATACCTTAATATTTGATAGGTCTTTTTATTTATTGCTTCAAAATGTTACATAATTTACAGATTGGAACTTACCACACGGCGTACCTATCGAAAAAATAGTATATATATTTTACAGTAGAAAAATAAAACACGGACGCACTTGATTCTTCATCTCTTGACACTGATCACTAAGTTGGTAAATTAGATAAGTATTTAATACAAATGGTTAATAGAACGCAAAAATGCACGCAAAAATCACATTTCACCCCAACCCTCTTAGGTAATTTTTCGTGCATTTTTAACACGGAAACTGTAATTTAAAATGTATAACAATATTGTTGAGTTTGGGAGATTTACGAGGCGCTCTGCCATTCCCTGTAAGGACAGTCAGCAAAGAAGAAAAACAGCCGCTTGTGGAGCATTCCCTCCGACTGGCATCTGTAAACAAGAAAAACACATAAGTAAAAGTACTTGCAGGACTTACGTTTTGGTTTTGGTGGTATTAATTTAATGGCCCCTGGTCGTTCCGGTATTTCCATTTTAAATTTCTTCTCTGGAGGTGTCGGGAGCTCTTTAACGGGCGACGTCCTCTTCTGGGGAATGCTGGGTGGTAGTGCAACTGGCGGTTTCTTCGTGGGCCTCGGTGGAGGCGGTTTCGCTTCCTCCTCTAAACCGGTCGACCGCCGTTTTGAATTAAAGACTTTGACTGTTTTAGGGCGCTCTTCTGTATTTTTTCTGACCTCGATAGACATAGTGGGTTTCTTAACTTCTTTATTTTCTTTCGTTTTATCGTCAGTCTTTTTGGGGATTCGGCCTAATTTATCAATACTTTGCGGCTTGATCTTGGCAAGAGTGTCTTTATCTTTCTCCGCTTGTTTCTCTTTAGACTCAGTTTTATCTTTGCTAGTGACTTTAGCTCCGTTAGCCTTATCTTTTTTCGTCTTATCTCTGTCCCTATCTCTGTCTTTGTCCCTACTACTACTCTTTGAACTGCTAGATTTGTGCCTATCTTTACTACTGCTGCTCTTGCTACTACTGCTTTTTGACCGACTTGAAGAGCTATGTTTTGACGACGAACTAGACCGACTTTTTGATTTACTTTTATCGCTCGACTTTTTATCATCTAATTTCTCTTCCTTTATTTCTTTCTTAATTTCAACCGGTTCCGGTGGCTCAGCAGAGGCCGCTTCTGTTGGAGCGTCATGACTGCCGTCAACAGAAGCTGTTCTACTGATCACCTGTTTACCATCTCGAACAGTAACTTTATAAAATGTGTTTGTAGATATTGCTTCATCTGGTGGATCATCTGACGGTTTTATTTGTGAACTATCTACAGTGTCAATGTTATCAGAGCTAAGAGGCGTGCCAGACGCATCATTTTCAGTCTTTACTGCTTCAACAGCTTGAGTTACCGCCGTTTCTTCTGGTTTATTATTGCCTTTAACTATCACTAACCAATCGTGAACAAGTTGCGTGGACAACTCTTGAACTCCTAGCAATTAACCCACAGTTAAAAAAACGATTACCCCAAAAATTCAACTAGCCTTACCTTTAACTTCATCAAGCTTTGACAAACTTTTAACCAATTTTGGGATATTGTTCAACTTCAATCTCTCAACGTCAACAGGCGTAACCAAAAGTAGGCTTAAAATCTCTTTGACGAGGTCCCAATTTGAGACATGAATCGCATCTTGTAACCAATTGTGTATCAAATTCCAACCACCTTCAGCCATAAACAAATTGACTAATGATTGTTCCGTGCTTTTAAGTATCAAAATATATACACATTTGCTGACTAATTTTTTCGAAAACTTAGTCATCAAGCTAGAAATACAAACTACCAATTTCGCAATAGGATGCAATTAGGAACTGACTTACTTGACAAGGCGCGGTACTTCGTCTTGCGAAAGAATGCCCCCTTCCGGGCCTAAAAGCACCGACAAGCATTTCAGCAGCTGGAAGGGATCGATGCGCGGCTGTAATAAAAATAATTTTTTGAACAAGTGAAACGTCAAACATCCGTCAAAATTGTCAAAGACAAGAACATGCTGACGACATCAACATGGCTGCCTACATGACCAAAATCGGATAAAAAAAAATTAATACCGAACTTAATTACGATGCACATAGAATTGTATATACTATGAAAACGCAATTCAAATTATACAGATTTTATTAATTACAAATTGTCTGTAACATCTTACCATTTCCAAAAATCCTAAACTTGTCGCACTACAAATAAAACACTATAATCGAGTCAAATCGGCTGAATTCTTCTTAAAACAATCGCAGCATGGCACAATTGTTCGATAAATAAACCAGAAAGTCAATTAAAAGCTATCCTGGTGGAGACAACGCCCTGTCTTCCATTACGGCTACCATACGTCGAACGAACCCGTTTTCTTTTACAATGAGAATAGTTTAAAACAACTTATCTGATTATTTAAAATGATTTACGCTATTATTTCTCTATAATTAGATATGAATTACGGCAAATTCTCAAAGAAAACGCAAAATTTTTGCACTAAAAGATGCAAGCTATACGTTTTCCACCAAGATTTGAGCGGAAATGAATCGATTTTGATATTGTTGGAGACGGGAATAAATAAAATGGCGGAAGTAGACGCTCCACGCATGCCCACTTGATTCAAATTACACTTTTTATCAAAATATTTTCACACTTTGGGCCCCAATAACAATAAAAATGGCGATTAAAATTAAAAGTACTTTTTTACGACACTAAAAACCATTTATTCGTCATAAACTTGGAAAAAAAACCGGGCCTATCCATTATCCAGAACCCACCAGACGCAAAAACCCTAAACCATATTAGACGATTTTCACGAGGCCTCCGCGATAGCGTTGGCAGCACTAGCGGATGCGGCTTGAAAATTAATCAATAAAAACCGTATTTGTTATAAAAACGATACAACAAACGAAACTCATGCGTTCATTTTTTTATTAAATTTATTACACTGGAGCAGGGCTACAGTTACGTTACGTTTGTAGAATAAAAAAACACAGTTTCAAATTTGACTCCCCCAGTCCCCACATTGACATTCGAATCCGACACTAACCTAAAATATGGCAATGTTATCCTCAATAATTGTGAAGAATTTACCCGAGAACCCCTTATGGAAACGCACTTTTACCATATCGGCAGCATTCAGAGCATCAGAAACGGCCTTATCTGCTGAGCCAAGGCTCGAAGTTCGCGAAATAACCAAAGACCGCTCGAAACCCATCCCCGTTGAGACAAGTATAAGGTACCTAAAGAGCGCCGCTTACCGGCAAACGTACGGCGACCAGCCTGTGTGGGTCCTGTACCGACGAAACCACAAAGGGGCTATCCCCCCCAGGAAAACACGGAAAACCTGCATTCGGGGGGACCAAATTTCGTGCGGGAACCCCTGTCCCATCTGCCGGGACGAGTACTTGGTTTTACACGAAAATAACGTAGAATTGCTTAAACAGTTCGTCTGTGAACACACTGGTAGTATTTTGAGTTATTCCAAAACTGGGTTGTGCCAAAAGAAGCACCAACAGTTGCTAGTGGCGATTCGAAGGGCTGTGGACAGCGGACTGCTCACCTTTGATGTGCCGCACCGACACTACAATTATTCCGAATTTTACCCCGAACTGAAGCAATAACATGGAGGCGACGTTTGTGGTAGTTGGGGGAGGAATAGCTGGAGTTAGTTGTGCAGAAACTTTGGCGTTTCTGGAGCCTGAGAAAACAATAATTTTGATTAGTGAATCCTCCCTTATTAAGACAGTTACAAATTTACACGCAATTACGCGAACTTTGACCGATTTTGATATTAATGAAACGGATTCAAGCTATTTAACAAACAAATATTTGAATATTACTGTGGTCCACGATAAACTCACCGAAATCAACGACACTGACCACTTCATAGTCACGTCTAGTGGGCAAATTAAATACGAATTTTTGTGTTTGTGTATGGGGGCTGAGCCAAAACTAATCCCCCAAGCCTCGTCTTTTTCTCAAATCATTGGTATTAGAGACACCGATTCGGTCGAAACTTTCGTACAAAAATTGAAAACAGCCAAGACAATTGTCGTTGTCGGTAACGGGGGCATCGCCTCAGAGGTGGTTTTCAAAATCAGAAACGTAGACGTCCACTGGGTGGTGCGTGACAAGCACATTTCCGCGACTTTCGTCGACCCTGGGGCTGCTGAATTCTTCCAATCCGCCTTAAACCACGGAAAATCGGGCGAGGAGCCGGTTTACAAAAGAATGAGATACAGTGAGGACAGCTTCACCAAATCGGGGGCCGCTTTGGGGCCTGACTGGTACAACAACCTGTCCATCACTGGGGGCAAAGGCGCCTCTAGTACCGACGTGAAAATCCACTACGAAGCCGAGGTCACAAACGTCGAAGCTTTGGAAAATTGCGATTTCCCGATTAAGGTCGCTCTAACCAGCGGTTTGAAAATCCCCTGCGACCTTGTCGTTTCCGCCACCGGGGTGCTCCCAAGACGCAACTTTGCGACTTTGCACGAGTTCGCAAGGTCCGAAGATGGGGGGCTCCAAGTCAACGAGTTCATGCAAACTTCGCTTAAAGACATCTACGCCGCGGGGGATATTTGTGCCGCCGGTTGGCCCCCAGCTAAGCACTGGTTCCAGATGAAGTTGTGGACGCAGGCGAGACAGATGGGGTGTTACGCGGCCAAGTGCATGTCAGCTCATTCGAACAACGAGAGCTTGCTGCAGGATTTTTGCTTCGAAATGTTCGCACATTCGACCAAACTTTTCGGGTATAAAGTCATCCTGCTGGGGCTTTATAACGGCCAGAAGTTGGGGCGTAATTACGAAATTTTGTTAAGGATGACCAAGGAGAAGGAATACATCAAGTTTGTTCTCGAAGATAATAAGTTACAAGGGGCTGTTCTCATCGGCGATACAGATTTGGAGGAAATGTGCGAGAACTTAATTTTGAATCAGTTGGATCTGGCGCCTTACGGCGACGATATTTTGAACCCAAACATCGATATTGAGGATTATTTTGATTGAATGTGTAAATTTCGTAATTGTTAATAAATTTTTGAGTTACTTGCACGTCTATTATTTCTCCTGTTTAGGAGCACTATAATAAAACTACCCCTTCCCCGTAAAAATGCAATTTTTCCACTAACAAACCGTTAAGTAATGAGAAGTTAAGTTTTTTAATAAAAGCCTCTCCTGTGATAAAGATAAATAATATATATATACGGTGAAATACGAACAATTAAAGCGCATTTCTCTTCAAAAAAATCACATTTTTTCAATTTTCAAACCGTTTAAAGCCTCCGTGGCAGTAGTCCTCAAAAGTTGCGTGTTTGCAGTACGTTGGTGGCCGAGCTCCAACTGTGCAAACATCCCTAAATGTTGTGAGTGGTTGTGTTGTTAAGAAATCATGTTTTTACGTGTTTAGGAGCAAATGTTGGTTATTTTAATCGAAAACAAGTGGGATGGTCAGCCATTTGGCCCATTGAGAGTTTGCTAGTGTGGTAATTTGTGCGATTTAATTGAAGTTAATGAGATTTCCAAAAATGCCTTTTCAGTCAGTTATGCACGGGAATAATTAGGCGATTTATGTGCAAGACAGTAAAATCGGCTCTACTAACGCAAAGTTGATTCATCATGGCACCGAAGAAGAAGCGTGGGGGGCAAAACCGAGTCACTTTTGCACCGAGTAAAATGTCAACAAGGTCTGGTAAAAAGACCGCTACAAGTCCAAAAACCAGCAAAGCAAAAGTGCCGAAAATGCCCAAATTGGCCACGAAGGCGACAGCTAAGAAGGGAAAAGCGGTCCCTAAAGCCAAAAAAGCTGCACCGAAAAAAACCAAAATTGAGGTTACGTCAACAGACTCTGAGCCACTCGAAATGGAGTCGGAAATTGATAGCAAAAACAACGATGAGGATTTACAACCAGAACCCATCGAGCAGGTTTTCCTCAAAATGGATGATAATTTCATGGAAACGACTGAACCAGAAGGTGAAGAAACTGAGACTTGTGAAATTAGAGAACAGCTCGAAAGTCTCAATGTGGAGGAGGCCCACGAACCCAAACCAGGGAATGAGGAGGTGAATGAGCATAGTAGTGAAGAAAGTGTGGTTGAAGAAGTAATAGAGATTGATGGGTGTGGAGAATATGAGTACATCACCGAGGAATTCGTCCCAGTTGTGGAAAACGCCGAAGTGATAATTATAGACGATGAAGTGGAGGCAAATAATCAAGTGCAAGAAAAGCCGGAACAAATAATAAGTTCCGAGGAAAAAATTCAAGAAATGAAGCTTGACGAAACACCGCAAGAAGAGGCTAAAGTTGACGAAACAAAAATTGTGGAGACACCTGAACAAACAAAAGTAGAGGATAAACCAGCCGAAGAAACAGAGATTGAAGATAAACTTAAAGAAATCGAGATTGAGACCAAACTGAAAAAAACCGTGATTGAGGATAAACTTGAGGAAACAAAGGTTGAGGATAAACCTGAAGAAACCAAAATAGACGATAAGCCTGAAGAAACCAAGATAGACGATAAACCTGAAGAAACGAAAGAACAACCAATGGAAACTGTAACAGAGGAGGCACCTGAACCTGAACCCGAAAATAAAACAGTTCCAGAGGAAGTTAAGAAAGTTGAAGAGCCCAAAAAACGCCCTGACGCCCCCAAAACGAAGAAGAAGGTCCCTAAGCCCAAAGAACCCAAGAAGAACCCTCCAAAAAAGAAAGCCGCGAAGCCCAAACCGAAAAAAGAACCCACCGATAAAACAGAAGAAGTGAGGCGTTCGAGTCGGATCAAGTCAATTAATGTCCTAAAGCAGCGCTCAAAAGGCCACGGTTTAGTAAAATCAGCCAAACTCCCCCCTGACGAAAACAAAGAATCAGCAACTACCCAGTCAAGTGAAGAAAAGTCCGAATCGGCCACTTCACTCCCAGCCACCGAAGCCGACAACAAACCAGTCAAAGTCAAATCTCGATGGAGGAGATCGAGCGAATTAGAAATGAACGTTCTTACACCGGCTGCGATTGTGATGGAGACTTGCGGAGACAGTGAAAAAATTGCAGAAGCCAATAATTTGGAAAATAAAACGAAACCAACTCACGACGAAGAAGTCACCACGCGATTGAAACAGTTTGTACATTTGAAGGAAAATCTCTATTTGACTGATCGCATGAGCTGCAAGGAGGCGAAGAAAATGACCTGTGATTGCTTCCTGACGCCGGAGGAGATTGAAAGGGGGGAATTGGGCTGTGGGGAAGATTGCTTAAATCGCTTACTAATGATAGAATGGTAACAAAATTACGTAACATTATTTTAACTAAAACGCTTTTTTAGTGGGGGTTTATGCCCAGTTGGAGACAGATGTACCAATAAAAAATTCCAAAAATCGCAGTTTGCCCCAGTTGAGGTTTTTAAAACCGAGAAGAAGGGACTGGGGTTGAGAGCTGCAGCCAACATTCCTTAGTAAATTTTCGTTTCAATTTTTACGTTTAAAATTAATTAAAATTTTTCAGTGGTGAATTTATTCTGGAATATGTCGGCGAAGTATTGGACCCTGAAGAGTTTGATAACCGTGCCGACGACTATTCAAACGATAAAAACAAACATTACTACTTCATGTCGTTACGAGCCGATGCGATAATAGACGCAACAATGAAAGGTGTGTTTATGTTTTTTTAAATTATTTAATGACATTTTTTTAGGAAATATCTCACGTTTTATTAACCATTCCTGTGACCCAAACGCTGAAACTCAAAAATGGACTGTTAATGGCGAGTTACGTATCGGTTTTTTCAGCACACGTACGATCTTAGCGGGTGAAGAAATCACCTTTGATTACCGATTTCAACGTTATGGGTAATTGATTTATTATTGCAAAAAATCAAATAAAATATTTCAATCAAACAGAAAAGAGGCGCAAAAGTGTTACTGCGAGTCGTCGCTTTGTCGCGGTTGGCTGGGTGAAGAACCGGACGATGAAGACGACGAAGACGAGGAGGACGAAGAAGAGGAAGAAGCTGAGGAAACTAAAGACAAAGTCGAGGAAGATAAACCAGAAGCTGAGAAAATCGACAGTGAAGCAAAAGAAACCAAGAGTGTTGAAAAAGTGCAAAAACCTCCAGTGAAAGAGAAGAAGAAGAGATCGCCACGGAAGAAACCGAGAAAAGAATTGTTGGAGGACCTAGATGTTGGTTGGTGCTCACGTGGGGATTTTATCTCATTTTGTTCATTTTTAGCAACTGGACGACGAAATAGACATGTTGGTGACCACAGGGTTGAAGAATCAAGCTCACACTTTAAAACTGAGCAGATTGATGGTCAGAGCCAAGGAGCCCGGCCAACGGGCGAAGCTATTGAGAGTCTTAAGAAGGGGCGAATTACCATGCAGACGACTTTTCTTGGACTATCATGGGTTGAGACTCATGCATGGCTACATGACCGACGCCCAAGACCTGGCAAAGACTGACAAAAAATACGAATCACTCAGATTGGAGATGTTACAAACGTTAGCAACGCTGCCAATCCCCAACAAAACGATGCTGCAAGACAGTAAAGTGTTACCAACTGTTGAAATATGGTCCTCTGGTAAAGTTAACGAGTTGCCGGTGGATTCTGATAGTTCTTCGCCTCAAACCGATCAGGAGCCAAGTCAAACACCCAAAGAAGATGATAAGAAAAAAGAGGAAAATGTGAAGGAGGAAGAAGAAGTGAAAGATGTTAAAATGGATGAGGATGTGGAAATACGCAAGTCCAGAGGAATGGAATTCCAGGGTAGCTCGGAAAATGTGGGTTTTACGAACACACATGGGAAGGAATTAGCCGACGAAATTTCGAGCATTTTCCAAGAAGAAGACAATACTTCGTCACCCACACCACCGGAGACCAAAATCGTGAAACCCGAGGTGAAATCTGACGAGCCTAATTACCAGGAGGAGATCACAGCTTTGGCCTTAAAACTGTTGGAAGAGTGGTCCAACTTGAAGGAAGTCTTCAAAATTCCCAAAAAAGAACGAATCGAACAAATGAAAGAGCACGAACGTGAGGCCAACCGTGGCTACATCGCCGGTTTGGGGTTGGAACAAGACGCCGAAAAGAAAAACGAAAGTCGCTATCGGATTTTAAAACGGTACAGATCCATTGATAAAGTCGATAACAGCGCGCGAAAAAACATCAAACTGGAAGACCGGACGATAGCCAACTTCCCCAAATTGGGCAAATACGAGCGGAGGAAAATGTTTGCGTTGCAAGTGGAGCAAAGGGAGGAGGAGAGGCGGCGAAAACAGAGGGAGATGTGGAGGCAGCATGAGCAACACTGTATTCTCCTCGGGACGGATCCCCGCCTGACAGCCCCATTTGACCCCAACAGGGGGTACCAGTGCATATGGAACCCCCAAATCGGGCAATGGCAAAACTACCCCATCCAAAATCCCAATGTTATTTTCAACCCCCAAAATCCACCCGTTGTCTCAGGGATGAACAACCCGAATTATCCCTACTTGCACCCTCCGGGAATGATCCCGAACAACGTGAACCCGCTGCACGCACTACCCAGTCTTCCATACCAGGAGGAAGTGACCAAAGAGGAGGACTACTCACAAGTTAAGTTCATGGGACCCATTCCGCCCCCAGTCAAACTACCACCGAAATGGAAATGTGCCAAAGACAAGTACGGACGGCCTTATTATTACCACATCAAGATCAGGAAAAGTCAGTGGGAACCGCCACCGTTTTCGCAACCACAGGAGGAAGACTTGGATGACAGTAATACCCCTAACAGTTAATTAAACAAACCAACTGATTGTTTCTTGCAGCGAGCGAAACGTCTTCAAGCTCTGACACGAGTAGCTTGAGCTCGGACACGACCTCGGACGAGTCAGACAGTGACGATGATTTGGACGACTCCAAACTGTTGATGCAGGTGAAAAGACAGATGGAAAAACAAGTAAAAATTGCATTACCCGCCCCTGTTAAAACCGAAGAAGATGAAGCTAGTCCCGTGGTCGAGGACAAGGAAGAAGAGACTAAACTTGAAACTCAAGTTTGTGAGGAAAATAGCGAAGAAACACCTCAGGTTGAGGAAAACAATGACGAGAAAGCGCAACCAGGGGCTAAGAAGCGACGAACTGGACTGGTCCAGGAAATTATCATTAGTGTAAGTAATTTTGTGTGTTTTAATTTAGCTAATGTTTGAAACAGCCGAGGACTGAAGAGGACCGATTGCAATTCAAGGAAGACTTGAAGCGTTACAAACTAAATAAAGAAAAGTTGAAGCGGGAGAAGGAAATGATCGTCCAGCAAACAAAAAAACACGCGAAGGAGAAGCGCAAAAGTACTATTAAATTGAAAATGAGGGAAATGAGTGATTCCAACAGCGAAACTGCCAAGAAAGTTAAGGAGGTTTTCCGTTCGAATATGGCGACTGTTGTCGTCAGTGTTCTTAACGCGTATAGAAAGCCGGATTGTAAAGAAGGGAGAATTACGAATACAGATGATTTTAAGCATTTAGCTAGAAAAGTGAGTTGTGGTGATTCGAGGTTTGCGGTAATCTTAATTTTGTGTTTCAGTTGACTCACTTTGTTATGTTGAAAGAAATGAAACATATTGAGAAGATTGATGATTTAGTCTGCACTGAAAACGTGAAAGCGAAAGCTAAGGAATACATCCGCAAATATATGAGTAAGTTCGGAGAAAATTATCAGAAGCGAAATGATGAGCCCGATTATTAATTTCATTCATTTTTTATTTGTCTGTGATAAAAATCATTTCATTTTTCAACACTGTACGAGTCGATAAGTATTGTAAAAATGTATGAATAATTTATAATAAAATAGGTGAATACGTTTTCTATGAAATGGGACGTTTGCCTTTCAACCTGTGCCGCCTCATTAAAATACATAATTAAAAAATTAATTTTTATTACAAAAAAATACAAAACTAAAAATAGACTAATTATAAATTAAAACTCACAGTTTTTTGGCTATTACATCTGGTTAAATTATGTAACAAGCCTGCTTCGAAAGCCTGCAGTGACTTATTGACTTTAGCGAACAACAAATTTAAGTTATTGTCATTATCGGACGGTTGTAAGCTATTTAAAATCTGATAAATTTGGTTTATTGACGACCTAACTTCACTCTTGGACAATTTTTTCGAGTCCTTTTTGACCTCCGTCCACGTTAAATTTTGTAAAAATTCGCCAATATCCCCAAAGTTGTTTACTTTGTTGACATCTTTTAACAAAACAACAGTTTGCTTTCTTCTACCAGTGTCCAAAACTGTCACCGTTGATGAAGTGAACGTACACAGCAAATTATTCTTATAACAATAATCAACAATCCGATCGAGATTTTGGCACTCATCTACAGACTCATCTGTAAGCACATCTTCCAATTTTTCCAAAAAATTCGTTTTGTAAAGGGAGATGTCCAAGTTAGTGTCAACGGTGTTCATTATTCGCACTTTCGATTCCAACTCTTCGCGACGTTTCTCCGACTCTGCCAACTCCTTCAGCTGCAGTTTTGTACTCTCCATGAATCTCTGCTTCCAGCTGTCTTCAGCACTGAGCAATTTTTCCTCAGCTTGCTGCAACTTGCCTCTCAATTCATCCAACTCTTCGCTGTTGCTAACATTGGCTTGAGTAAACGATGAATTGAGCAGCGAGTGCCGTTCGTAGTCCTGCTTCAAGGCCTTCAGTCTTTGCACTTCAGACTTCAATTCGCGAATTAGGCGATCGTGCGGGTTTTCGTTGATTCTGGCGCGATTCACGATCGTGCGTGCTTGACAGGCGTACCGTAAAGTGGCCAAAGTTTCGTCCAGATGCGTATTTGCCGGTGTTATGGTCGCCAACATGCAAGTTAATGAATTGCCACCTAAACTTTCCTAAAAAAAAACACATAAGTTGTACAATATTTTGTTTAGAAGACGTACCTTTAATAACCACGTCAGGACCGAATCTCTGTATGGCACGAATTGATTTTTCTTCTGATCGGCTAAAGCCGAGATGACTTTTCCAAGTGTCAAAAGTGACTTGTTGATGCTAACACCTTGCCGAATTTTTTCATCACTATTGTGCGAGCCTACAAGTCTCTCACTCCCTGCTAAATCAATTAAACTAACTTTGCTCCTCCGACTGCTATCATTTTCTCCGAGCCCTTCAGTTAGACACAACTCAATCGAGAAAATGCTGTGAGATCGTGACGACTTTTCGTTCATTGTGGTCGCAGCTGTTGCCCGATTTTTGTTCCCCAAAAGCAGCCAATTTCGCAGCTCCTTGTACGACTTGACGTTATGAACACTCAAATCGACAACGTAGGGCCCCCACTCCGGGTGTTCCCTCACTTTCAGGGGCGTTTTACTCGCCGAATTTGAGATGGCAAGTAAATCGTGAATTTTCTCGTTGTAAATTTCAAAATAGCTAACTTCCACCGAAACCGACGATTGCGGACTCAACTCTGATACCCTCTCAAACAACTCGCGGCAAAACCGTGGCGTAATGCCGGAGAACTCCGAGTCAATATCGACAACGTCACAGGTGGTGGGCCCCATCATACTGAAGCTTTTCCCCGAGCCGGTTTGCCCGTACGCGAAAAGACACGCGTTGTACCCCCTGAAGGCGCTATTCAAGAGGGGCTGTCCGACGGTGGTGAAAACATCCTCCTGGCTCGAATACAACGAATCGCTCTCGTCACACGACCAGAAAATGTGGTCGTATTGAAAGACATGGTCAAGACTCATTGCGGAGTTGCCCAGAGGGTTGGACCGAATGACCAACTCCTGGTTTCGCACTTTGACGACATTGGCAGCCCCCACACATGCCAATTCGCGCGAGTTCATGGGGCGAATCCGCACAGCAACTGTTAAATTACTCACTCTGTCGAATTTCTCTTTGCTGCTTCGTCGCTTCAGGGCCGAATTTGGGGTCTCGAGGGTCACGGTACTGAAGCATTCTGGGGTATTTGCGGCCCTGTTTGATTTGGGGGTCGCGAGATTGCGTGGGGTTGTGGGGGCCACAAAACCCTCCGAATTTTCAGCAACAGTGGGGGTGCGCATGGAACGCACTTTCTTTGGCGTTGTGAATGGAGTTTTGGGAGTCGAGGGCAATGGTAAAGCCATTCTCTGTCTTATTTTTCACACTCATTGAGATAAACACTCACAACACGAGTTTTTTGAATTTCAAACCGTCAAAATTGTCAAACTGTGTTGACATGCGCGTCGGCTGATTGCCCATAACCCCAAAAAATTGTCATACTTGTGGTTCTAACCTCAAAAATGTTCTTTTAAGTGTAATTATTTTAATAAAATGGCTCTTGCATTGTCTACCACCGTTAAGTTGTTAGAGGACAAGTTGCTCTCGTTGACGTAAGTGTGGTCATTTGCAAGGTAACCGTGACTTATTCCTTCTGCAGCATTTCTTGCATGTCTGTGAGGGAGCGACATAAATTGAACCCTCCGCCAAAACTACGAAACCCGACTTGGTTTACTCAAAAAAATCGAGTCGTAAGTACATTTCGCGTAAATTTGTTCTCTAACTTGCGTGTCGTAGTCGTTCACTGACCCCCTCACCACCGAAAACCAAGAGTTCCTGAAAGAGGTGGTTCAAGACCAATGCAACAATATCTCAAGTGAAAAACCCAAAGATTTAGATGTAGTCTGGCGTCCGGGTCTGCAAAGGACCGGCGTGATAGCGCGCAAAATCGGGATTTATCCCATGTGGTTAAAAAACGGTAAAAAAATCTCGACCACATTATTACAAGTTTTGGACAACCAAGTCATTAAATATTACACGCCTGAAAGTTACAATCCTCCCCGACCACGTGCTGGGCGGGTTTCCAACAGAAAGGGGTGCCTCCTACTGGGGGCTGAACAAGGGGACCCGTCAGAGTTCACGCGGGAGTATTGTGGAATTTTTAAAGACTCGGGGGTTATTCCGAAAAAAACATTAGCTCGGTTTTTTGTCAGCCCTGATGCGGCTCTACCTCCAGGCACCTCAATTAGCGCTCTCCACTTCTGCGTTGGTAATTATGTGGACGTCCGGGGGCTCACGTATGTAATTTTTGTTTATTAAATTTTTTCTGTTAATTTTGGTTTTTAGAATCGACCGCGGCTTCCAGGGTGTGATGAAACGCCACGGTTTCAAAGGAATGCCGGCATCCCACGGTGTGACGAAAACTCACCGCCGTGGGGGTAACATTGGAGGTGGTGGAGAGAAAGGTCGCGTGTGGCCTGGTACTAAGATGCCAGGCCATATGGGCAACCGGTATCGCATACTTAGAGCACTCAAAATTTGGAGGATTAATACCAAGTATAATGTCTTGTACGTGTCTGGACAGAATATTCCAGGAGCAACAAACTCAATTGTGTATATTTATGATACAAAAGTTGTTACTAAACGACACACGGAACCAGTACCGTTTCCCACTTACTGGGGAGGAGAGGAGGTGCCCGAAAATATCTACGATAAGGAATTGCACGAATTTGGAGAACCTTCAATTGTTTTCAAAGAACAGTAATAATAAATCTTGTAGATTGTCTTAGTTTTTGAAAAAATAAAGATTAAGTTGATACAGAATTTTGTTTTAATTGCCTCCGAGTCTGAGTTCTGATACTTGAACTATAAATTACTTATCGTCGATTTTTTTATATCTTGGGTTTTTATGCGACTGCTGTTATGGCACTCATTTGGGTGAATTAATAGGCTAGTTTTATGTTTAAATGTTAAAAGTAAATTACTTTCGACCGTGCTTTCGACACAGATTGCGTACTGTCGTCAACATCGTCTTATCTAAATTGTTTCCACGATTTTGTGTAACGCAGAATTTACACATGGTGCAAAAATAGTAAATAACTGTGCAAATAAATAAGTTTTATGGTTTTATTTGTTAACTACACTCTCTATCTTTTAATTAAAAAAATACCGAATTGAGTTTTTTGATGTGTATTTGCGAAGTCGTAATTGCAAGTTATTGACATGACTGCGAAATGTGCACAATAAACAAAAGTGCCAAACTTAAATTTAAGTGATTTAAATAAAATCAATAACAAATTGCTATTTGTTGTTGCGGTATATAACATACGAGTATGAATGAATTAAAAAATCGCTGCCTTATCTCCAACGATTCGATTGAAAATAATTTAAAGATAACGAAAGAAATGTTTATTGTCAGACAAATAAAACCTTATGAGTTGTGATTTTTCTGAAATTGCCTCTATGCCTTTTACCTTAAATCTAAACCAAAACAACTGCCACCTGTAGGAGTGTAATTGCATGGTTATCATAATGCAAATAATGAAAATCTGTTGACTGCAAAATATCTATCTGTTTACACATCTGTTTGGATTATAATTGCGAAAGCCACTGTTTTTCCCTTTTTCCCCAAATACTAATTTTGAATTTTACTGTAGTTTTTTATGTATTATTAACGTGTGAAATTACTACTTTTAGCGATTAATTGTGGTTAGTATTTAAATATTATTTGCTTGCTAATATGTGGTTCAAGTGACCGCTGAAAAATTTTGCAAATGGTCTAATACTGAGACATGCACAATTAAAATTCAGAGTTAGCACAATGAAACTTTCACAATTGATAAAAATAATTGTCTTTTAGTGCTTCAAATTGACCGCTAACTTTGTTAACCTGCAGACCAGAAAGTCTTTTGGTGTAGTAATTATGGTGGAGGCGCCGGGCTAATGACCGAGTGCGAACAAATTTTTATTGAAAACGTTTTTTTATAAAAGTGACTACAAGAAGTAATAACAATTCTAGTGAAAATAATAAATTTACCTGTACACAAATGGCAATAAAAACAATTTATAATCCTATATCACATGTCATTTCTTAAGACCTATAGACACTGATACAAGTATCTACATTTAAGCATACACAAATATTGCGTATGCAATAATACTCAACAAGAGCTAATACGCACAACATTTAACAGTTTGTTACTTATCTAGTGTGGCAAGTACAACCCACACTTGTACACAAAAATCACAGGTTATTGTTGAAATATAATAGGTAACTTTGTGTGAAACGAAACAAGCGTCAGTCACCTAACAAATTTTTACAGTAACAATACAACTTCAAATGAAAATCGGTAATACAAGCACTTTGTTTCCCGTATAAATTTAGTCGACTAATTGTGCCCATGACTTCAAAATGGTTGGCTCTTTGCCCCCCGACTGTGCTCCGAAGCGTGACTTCGAACACCCCGTTCCCAGGCACAGTTTCGATAATAATCATGTAGTCCTTCACTTCGTTCCCATTTGTGATGTGTTCCTCGTGCGTCATTATTCTGGCATCGTTAATGCTCTCGAGCGTCAAATTCGAGCACTGAGCGTACCCCTCCAGCTGGAAATTCATGTAATCGACCGCATAATTCGCAGCTTCGACCACCAGCGAGTTATTCCTCTCTATTTCGATGCTCTGCTGGCACGTGCACCAGTGACTTGCGATTTGGGCGCTTTCGCACGTCCGTTTCGGGCTAATCTCGTTAAACAAACTGTACCCACGCGAAACATTGCGGTACCTGCTTTGCAGGAAGTCATGAGTCAGGGCGAACGGGTTCAGGAGGTCTTTCAGGGTCTCGTGCAGGTCGTACGGAGTGGTCAAGCGTCTGGTATTTTTCACTAGGTTGCTATAGGCTTCTTGGTATTGTCTTTTGTACCAGTCTGGCAGTACCATGAAAACGAAAGGGAGTCTTTCCTCCATCTGGCCTTGGAACGTCTGTCTGATGTCGCCCCAGCGAATCCCATGGTCGCTCATCACGATCAAAACAGTGCTGTTCAAGTGACCGTTCTCGTGCAAATTTTTAAAAAAGTTGTAATAGTTTGGGTCGCCCAAATTTGGCTTGTTCAGGTAATCGTGCGTGAGACTTGCGCCCCAATAGAACGCAAAGTAGGGAAGTTGCTCCTGAGCCATCGTTTTGACAAAATTTGTTATGTAGTCTAAGAAAACTTTGTACACTTCTCTAGCACCGACGCACTCTTCCACGTTCATATTGTGCGAGTTGCCGATCTGGTTTTCGGAAATTCGGTTGAAAGCACCCCACATGTAATCCGTGGGTTGTTTCCAGAAACCCTTCCTCATGTAATTAAAGATCCCCATCCAGGAGGAGTCTTCTCCGAATGACGTTACAAAGCCCTTTGCCTTGAAATTCTTCCAAATGAAAGGGCAAGCGTCAAATCGCTTCTTATTATCGTCGTTCCAGCACACATACTCTAGTGTTTTTTCCGACAGGCCGGTCAAAACCGGGATCAGATTGGGAAAAGTATTGTCACCAACTTTGTTATAGCCTAGTAGCTCCACTGCCGACATATTTCGCAACAAATAGTCCACAGTTGTGGGCATCTGCCTGTGGAAATTTAGGCGCGAGACTGCATCGATCCCCACAACCAGAACATTTAATCTCCTCTCCACTGTGTTTTTCTTCAGGGTTTTGATTGGCACAAATGAGAAAAAGTCGGTGTAGATGGAGACCTTGTTGACTTTGCACATGACTTTGATGAATTCGTGGCTAATTTTCGCGCTAATATTGAACGAAATGCATCTTTTCTCAAATTTGATGCTGCTGTCGCCGTCGTTGCCCTTTGGCTCTTGTCTGTAGAAGGGCTGGTAGCAGCACTGGATCGCACTGACGTCCTGGTCGGTGTAATTGGCCACTGAAGAGTTAAGTAAAAAGATCGAAGTCATATTGGAGTCGAATAAAGGCGGAATGCCGTCGTTACAAACTGGTTGTTTTTCTTTGTGGATGAACTTGGTGATGCTGGGGTCGAAAGGGTCCATGAAGGGTATGCGACAACCGGGGGTTTTGATCAAAAAGCCCTTCAGTTCTGACCCGAACTCTTCCCCGATTTGGATTCGGGCGGGGACTATTGTGTATTGGGTTTGGAAGACGTCCATCACGAAGAGTAAAGCGGCGAAAATGATGAGAGGGAGCCAGAATATCGATGGCACTCTCCATCGGCGTTCCTTGGTTTCCATGCCATTCGATGCAAGTCTGGAAATAGGCTAATTCAAGTCTGGCATTTCGTTATGACAATGGCAATGACAGGAATTTCAAGAGTGACTTCTGTCCTTATACTTTTACAATATTAAAGATTGTAAAGAAAATTTGCACCTTAATTATTAGGATCTTGATTTCGTACACGGAAAGTATCAACTTATCTTTGTAATTTTTACTAATCGGTAATGCGCGAAATCTCGAGTTAGTTAACTAATACGTCCTTATACCTATAGGATTACCTATCATAAGTAAAATAAGTAAATAAGTGAGATTTTATTTTGAGATTGTGCAACCACACCGATAAAATGAAATCACTTTTAAAAAGGATATGTCCTAACACTATTTATTTAACAACTACTATTTAGTTAATATTTAGGTAAAAAGCGAATATTCAATTTTTAGTAATTTTTATGTTACTTGCAGCACGAATATGATATTGTATATTAGACATAATAATAATAACAGATTTGCAACTTTTAATGTAGGTACTGAAAGGATAGATCATTTTTGTAGAGACAGAATTATAAAGAAGCTGTTAATACAGGTAAAAGTAATAAAGATGTTTTTTGTTCAGTGCTTTTACCAACTTTAGCACATTTCTATCAAAGGATTATTGGGAGTGGAGAAAATGAGTGGGCAATCAGTGTATTCTAGGAAGAAAGGACAAGATCTGATAGCACGATTAAACAAAAAATGTTAACTGTTACATCCTGTAATAAAATACACTAATAATTTCGATATTAAATGTTAAAAATGATACAACACGGTTTTAGTGGTAGTTGTATTTTATTTTTATACGTTGAGTGACGCAAATTTTGACTTTTATTATAATTCTTTCTAGATGGTACATTTTTTATGTTTTAGCTTTTGTAGTCACTTTAATATTTAAGTAATTCAAAATTACATTACAAATCTTAATTATAAAAAAAATGATTTCAGAATTCAATAATCCTCAATTAAATATTTCACTATCGATTTTATACTGTATACCAATATAATGCTTTAGTAAAATCTTCAGTAAATAGAATGCAACGTTTACCCCCTGCGTATACCTAGAGGGGCTTTGTATTTACTTTTTGATATCAATTGAATAACTGAGTGTGAACAGATGCAAAAAATACAATTTTTGTTGAGTAAATTTCTACATTATCCTCTTAATTCATGCTTGTTCTTTCCTTGTCAATATAAAAAGAAGTTAAGTGTGTTGCACCTATGCAATAAAATTTGATTTAATGTTCGACTTGGATCACGATTTATGTGCCGGCATTATCTGCTAAGCATATTTAAAAATTGATCATTTTACATAACATTTGCTAAAAATAAGGCAGTAAAAATATCTAGAAAACATTTAGAAACGAAGAATCTTTGCCAATTTGTTATTATGCAATACCGCAAAAAATGTGTTTTAATACTTTACCAAAAAAAGATCAGTTAACTGCATGTGAAGTCATCAAACCACACCAACTGATTAAAAAAATTACAAAAATACGATTTAACATGTTTTGGACGAACAGGTGAATTTTGACAGTCACAGGGGATGGTTCAATAAAGCGTCGGGACGACGACGCTTGGCGCCGGTTTTGAATGCAAAAATCCATTGTTTGATCCTTACATGGTGGTAGATAGAAATCCGTTTTTGGAAGATTTATTCACTGCATTTGATGTCACCATCACCATAGCAAACATATAGATAGGTATAGCTTTTCAACGCGCGTTTGGGTACCTACTAAATAATTTTATGCTTTGACATTTCGATGAGATAGATACATCATAATATTATCTCCAAATCAAGATTACAGTTATCATTTCAAAAGAAATATGCTAAAAAACAGTTTGTTATTATCTCTGACGACAGCTATTCATACTTGTTTTCCTGCAAATATTGGAGGATTAGCTAAAAAACAGTATTTATTTTTATTTTGTTCAAACCGAGCAAATTTGCATTATTGTACTTTTTATTTGTAACTACAATATTTTTTTGCACCAAATTTAAGTGTGATTTTATTGATTGTACTTACTGCAGTCAAATAACTAGTGGATGTAGGTATGCAGTAATTTTGTTTGAAGTAATGCAGTCACTTGTCTTAACTGCAATTATTATTCTTGATTTTGTAAAGTGTTGCACCTGTTATCAATGTTATCATACAAATGTCTGAAACACTATTTAGTTTGCATAAAATTGAAACAATGTAATCATATCTATGTAGTTATTTTAATTATGAATCGCAGTGGAAATAATTTTAAATAATTTTACTAATAATAAGGTGCTACAGTAAAACCTCTCAACAACGGACTCCGATGACTAATAACACAGCTAATAGTTAATAATAAAGTTAATTACCAGTGATAATGTGGCATTGTCGGTGTTATGGCATTTGCAATCAGAAAAAATTATAACAGCAGATAGATATTGTTTTCTTTTTTGATAAGATATAATAAGTATTTTTATTATTTTGTATTGTTAGATTACTTAAAATTTTATTTAACGTAGTCAGAAACAAAAATTAAACTATAAAACATTTTTATCTTATAAAAAATACATCACATAATAGAAAAAAAGTGATAGCAAATCTTTGAAACTTAAAGATTAGTTGCAATGCTTTACAAAGACAAAAATTCATGTAATGTCAACATTTTAAAAAAAAAATGCAACACATAATACACTCTACGAGCGAAGTGTGTTGCAAGGACGTTAATAAAAATGAAATTTGAGGGAATAATTTTGCTACAACATTCGTTTATTGTGTCAATGTTTAATGTATTAATGTTTGTAAATCACTTTCTCAATTTTTAATATTCTACCGTATTTCAAATCGACCGCGTTCATAGTGTCATTACTGTCATTAGCAAACTAACCAATGAAATCCCGGTGACTTGACATCAGCGCCAATGCAAAACTTGTTTTGTGTCTTAGATTTTGCGGGTTGTGAAAACAGTGTTTTTCGTGTGAAATCGACATTTTATCGAAAATGTGATAGTGGTAGACACGCAGCTTTCGTACCGCATTTGCGGAAGTAGAGGAAGCTACTTTTGAAAACGACTAGACGCTAAGGTTAGTGATTTTGCTATAGTTAGACATAGTACGTAGTTCAAAAAGGTTTATGTTTTAAAAGGAAGCACAATATTCCGTAAATGCCGGCCTAAACATTTAGTAAAGTTGAGTTTTCAAATATCTCGTGAAAATTTGCTTCGTCTGATGAAAACGGTGCAAAAGTTTTGGAAGCCCCATAAACTAATGACGCATCTTACAGGGTACCTCCTTCATTGTAGGTGTACGTTTTTTTCACTCTAATTTTACATAGGCAATTCTTATCTTGTAAATGTTTTTAACGAAAAGGAGACGAAATGGGGCCCCGTGCCCCCTTCCAACGAATACTTACCTAAGAAATCATTTTATTAAGAGTTTCTGTGAAATGCTCACTAAGGAAACTAGAGCCTTTTGATAGTGGTATAATAATCGGTTGAAATAATTTTATAAAAATTTGCAACCTAAACTTTTAAATTGTGTGCCTTGTTTAGGGGGGCGGAGGCCGGAGGAGGACTGTGGGCTATTTGAGTCGTAAAATTTTACGTTGGATTACGAGCTATCTGATATTTTTTTAAAAAATGGTGTTTTACTGAACCGTTTATCAAAAATTGCGTAGCCTTTGAAAGACAAATAAAAAGACTTTTTCGACGTTTTTTCTAGACTATCTGTAATTTTGGTTAAATTAAACTGGAATTTTGCGAATTTGCCTCAAATATGGAAGAATTATCGCTTCTATTTATTCAGAGTAGTAAAGCAGGTGTGTTAAAATTACTTACAATCGAACAATCTCAATAAAACAACCTCAAATTGCTAACAGTCACTGGAATACCATTTCCTTGCAACCTGATAACATATTTATTTTACACCCACTTGCTGTTCATATCTGTATACAAATTCTTCCACTATTCAAAACAAAAATTGACCAACAATATCGCTCTATTATTGTGTTAATCGGCACTTTGTATGCAGGTCATGCCTAACAATATTTAGAGGAATAAAAGCACAACAACTGGTAAAGACAGTACAATATATTACAAAATTTTCCTTTACATTTGATAAATGAACAGGAAACGTAAAACTGTAGAAAAGTCTATGAACGGGCAAAGGTTTTAAGGTCATACCTTAACAGAGTAAGAATAAAGGTAATAAATTAATTCACAATACACTCAAGCACACTTCATTATAGTCTTTTTTATATACAAAACTTGCTATTTATAATTAAATTAAATTAAAACCCTCTTAGTCCATTATAAACTTTGTTTCTTGAGCTCTGATTTAGAATTTTCTTGATAGCTGAAACAGAATTGTGGTGAGCGCTTGAAATTGGCAACTTTAACGCGAATACCTTCTTTGTCATCATCTGATAATTCTTGTTTGGGGAACTCTACATCAAATGTAATAAATAAATTCCCATGCAAGTTATTATTATCATAGTTTGGCATGCCTTCTCCTTTCTTCCTTATCCTGGCATTGGGCCAAGTGATTTTGTCCCTACTTATCGAAACCATGTGACCATCCAGATGCTGGAGTTCCATAGTGAACCCCACAAGGGCGTCCTAACAAGACAAAAATTACTCTCGTCCCTAAATACTTAACACAATTACTTGTAAACTAATCGTGATGTTAGTGTACAGATCGTCCCCTCTGCGCTCAAAAACGGGATGCGGCTGCGTCTTTATCTTAAGTATCAAATCGCCAGGGTCCCCATCTAAATGGGGCTCCCCCTCAGCCGTAAACTTCGTTTCTTGCCCATCAACCATCCCCGGCTCCACTTCCATCTCCAAAACGCGCTCCTCATTGACTAGCTTAACGTTCGGACACTCGTCGCACACCGTCTGCTGCATCATCTGGAACCTCCCGGGCCCCAGATTCCGCGTGATCATCTCTTGCCGGCAGTTGCACTTCCTGGTGCCTTTGGCCGCCCTCATCACCGGCTTATTCCGCGTAATTTCGATAAAAGTGCCCGAATATAAATCCTCCAAGGTCACGGCGATGTCCATCACCACGTCAGCGCCTCTCGGAGTCTCGTGCTTCTGTTCGCCGCCCCCGAAGGGGAACCCGAAGTCGCCGAAGAAGCTGGCGAAGGGGTCCATCCCACTGTCCATCATCCCGTCTTTCTGGAGACAGTCCTCCCCGCATCTATCATACTTCTTGCGTTTTTCCTCGTCTGAGAGGACTTCGTAGGCGGCCCCCAGGTCCTGGAATTTTTGGGAGGCTTCCGGATCTTCCTGGTTCTTGTCAGGGTGCAGCTCTTTGGCTAGGCGACGATAGGCCTTTTTGATTTCGTGCAAACTGGCGCTTTTTGAGACACCCAGTATTTTGTAAAAGTCTCGCCCTGCTAGAACTGAGGTTACCGAAATGAAAGTCAGTAAAAGCAAGACGGGCACAGAGTTCACGTTCATTTTTGGATAAAAACTTCAAACATTATATTAATATTAATTTAATTAATGGATTTTTATCGTTATGCTCACACAGCGAGAAACACGAAACGACCTTCTCAAAACATGTGGATTGCGCTGATTGGTGGATTTAATTCCCCGACTGACATTTGATTAGGTCGATTTAGGCAACCAACTTGACATTGACAATAAAAATGTGCAAAAAGTAATTGAAATGGCATTAAAATAACGCAAATTGGGCTTAATACGTGCTGGTTATTATTTCTTGACATAACCAGGAAGCTATTCGGAGGATTTAAGTAACAAATATTTTTTTGGGGTGATGACAGTTGACATAAACAAAAACATAACCTTACAAGTGAATACATTTTTTTCAAATTAAAATTGGTGGTGGTGTGGTGCTTGGTGTTAAGCCGATTTCTTGAAATGGCTCAACCACTGTGCACGTTGTGCGAGTGTCCTGTCGAAACTCTGCACTTCGATCTCCGACAATCGGTCTCCAACGATACAAGAACCCCTCTGTTGATGTTGCTCCAAGACTGCGCTGAGGAAGAGTTTTGCATAACAAATTATTTCGTTTGCGAGATGTGTTATCGCCTCCTGAATGAACTAGACAGTATTAAAGTTAGAGCAAGGAACATCGAAAACAAGTTTAAACAATATTTGCGTAAACACTGCCCCAACAAAAACTACATTGAACGAGAAGCGAGCAATAAAAGCGAGGAATGCACAATGTGTGGTCAAAAAATCCCCGGTGCGAGTTTCAAGGATCACCTGAAGACGCATGATTTGGAGACAGGTTTTAATATTGATGATCTCAGTTCGGTGTCTGAGATTCAGTCCACGCTGGATTTGTTTACGAAAGAAGCGGGAAGTGAAAGTGTGAAGAAAAAACAGAAGGATGGGACGGATCCAAAACCCTATAAATGTACTCAGTGTTCCAAAACCTGGAAAACGCCAACGGAACTGAAAAATCACATGTCGGCGCATAGCAAGGAACGTCCCTACATTTGCGAAATTTGTGGCCAGGCGTACAAGCGCCAACAAGCTTTAACAATCCACGTAGGGATGCACAAAGGGATCAATCCCTTCACGTGTGTCTACTGCAACAAATCATTCACGCAGAAGGGGGCTTTGATGAGGCACACACCCATCCACACAGGTGTGGACGCTTGTTTTTTGCTAGGAAATGATTGGTTGTTTTAGGGGAACTACCGTTTCAATGTGATACGTGTGGTAAAAGATTCGTTCACCACACCTCCTTCAATATTCATAAAATCACTCACACTGGGCAAAAACCGTACAAATGTGACGTCTGTGGCTTTTTGCTGATATCAGCGTCACACCTTAAAAGACACATGAGGGTGCATACTGGCGAGAAGAAATTTTCTTGTGGCACTTGTGGGAAAAAGTTTGCGGAAAAGTACAACTTGGCTGTTCATGAAAAACTGCATTTGGGGGTTTCCAAGAAGAAAACATACCAGTAATTTATGGTGAAAAACGGGGACAGTGGTTAAATTTTATTTTTAGGTGCCAGATTTGTGATAATGTGTACAACGGTCAAATGAAACTAGAGGAGCATCTGCTCAGTGTCCACCACAAGGTGCACCCAACAGACCCATTATCATTACCATAACTTGTTATCACTTGGCAAGAGAATAGTGAATTGTTTGAACGTGTTCTAATAAATTGTTAATTTTTACGAAAACATTTTATTCAAAGCCTGCTCATTCAGTCTAAAAAGCTGCCATTTCTCGGAAACTGTTAAATTTTCAGCGCCCAAACTTTTATAAAAGTCTATGGCAGGGTTCCAGGAGAGAACGTGAAAATCTAATCTTTTGCTAGATAATTCATGTGCGGTTTTGGCCACTGCCATAAATAACTGTTTCCCTATTCCTATTTTCCTGTATGCGGGTTGGACGTATAAATCTTCAAGGAAAACTGATTTTCCCAACCAAGTCGAGTAAGACGTGTAATACAATGCATATCCGACTAAGTGTCCATCTGAGATTTCTGCCACAAGACACGTGAAAACTGGATTATCGGTCTCAAACCCGTCTTTAATCAAGGTTTTTTCGTCAATTTTTACTTGGTCTTCTAGTTTTTCAAATTCTGCAAGTTCCTGAAAAATGCGATATCGCATTGCCAGGGGTTAAAAATTAATTAAATAATACCTTGATTAGTTTGTAGACTTGGATCATATCCTCCTTTTTGGCTTTTCTTATAGTTACATTAATCTCAGAACAGTCCAGCATGTTTGAGAGATGAAGTGACACTTTTCAAGCAAATGTGTGTTAACAGAGATAAGGTATGACGTCTGGAATCCACAAATGTAATTGAGACAATTAGATACAATTTTATTGAGATATAAATAGTACTACAGATTTTGTGAATTCATGCTGTAACTGACCATTAATCGAAAAAAGTAATTTAATAAGAATATTACAATTAGTTACTTTCACCTAACAATATTAATAAAAAAAATTGAGAAATGATCTGTGGATAGGATCAACGAGATCAACTGATAAAAATTTGTGTAGGCAACCCAAATAACTCATTCGTAAACCACGAAAGGTCAAAAATGGTGTTTTTTCTAAGCTTTGCAGCAGGTTTTTGGCTTAAAATGTAAGTCTTTTGAACCGAAAATACCAATATATTCAATATATTCGTGTTTTTTTTTCGAGCGTATTTGCTCGATTTTCATTCTTTTGTTTCCTATTTGTCTGCCTTATGCCTATTTCCGGAATATAAAATTGAAGCGGACTTTCCTACTTCAATGAACGTTTGATTTGTGGAGTAGTAAATTGAGTCAGCTTTGTTTTGTTTTTTTTATTTTATCGATTAGTCATTTACGATTTTTGGATATCAAACACCTGTTATTACTCATCAATTACATCTTGAAGTAACAACGCATTTGAACAAATTTTTGCTTGATAAGTGATAGGTGCGTGAAATGAAACACTTGGAAAAATGGGAAAAAATATATTCATCATTACAACCAATATGTATTATGATACAAATATTAATAACAATAATACTAGGATTATGATATATTACATAAGTTATTTACATTGAGAGATTTAGGTTCGTTAACTGTTGATAATGTTTTAAGTAAAAAAGTTCAGCTGAAACTACAAAGAACCCTAAACGTGTGCTCTAGAAAAAAGTCTCTTAAATTTCCTACAAAGATTAAATATCCTGCGCCGTTCTTGACAATTGCGAAAACTAAAACCAAAGAAAAGTAAACTTAAAATGTGACTTTTTCAACCCTATTATCAACCCTATTCAGCTTCAGACGCCGTTGTTATTACTACGTATTTTACCGTAATCGCAAATGCAGCAACACCAATAAATACTATCAAATTAGTAATACATGATTGGAAATTGCTGGGTTCTGCTACTGACCGAGAGGTTTTCTGGTTCTCTGCCACGTTATTATTCATGTTACTCCGTTGCGTCAGCACGTCCTATTTAAACAAAGGTCAAAACATCGCATAGCCCCCATAACCAGATACAAACCTGGATTTTGGTAACTGTGTCTGGAAATAAATCACAAAACTCCTTGTCTTTGAGATTGAATTCAAGCGAGTGGTAGGCAAACTGCCGCTTGTCGTACTCTGACGTTTCTATGCTCCCCAAAGTGGGGCTCTTTTCAAGCTAAACCAAAAAATTACGAAAAAGTACATTGGGAAATAGTTCATTACCATAAAACTGAGAAGCCCTGTGAGTATTGTGGAGACGCTCCACGCCGGATTCCACGTATCTGGATGAAAGTCCGATATACTCAAGCACAGCTTCTTGTTAGTCCGAAATCTCCCATTAGGCGTTATCATATAGATAGAAGGGGGCTTGAAGGGGAACTCGCGCGGAAAAACCAACTTCCCGTGGTAGAAGCCCCCTTCATATGGCGTATTTTCCGGCCCGCACACCACATAGTGCCTAAAACTGGCTCGAAAACAAACCTTTTGGGTGCCTCAGCACTCACCATTCCAGGATATTCGAGGGTAGAGGTTCGGCGGTAATGTAGGGCACGGGGTCACGTTTCAGCCTCAAATAGTCCTGTTTGAGTCGCGAAGTGGCACTATTTGTCTTGCGATTCGACATTTTCAACTAATTGTACATTCTTGAAAGTGAGGTTAGGAGCACTCAAAACGTACTTAATTTGTGCCTCTTATCTGTGTTTATCGCTCGGGGCACGTAATCAATCAAAGTCGAGAGGATGGGACGGGGGCGCGGGGCGGTGATAAACAACAAGTGATTTTTTTGAGTTTTTCCGAAAAATTGGTAAAGCGACAAATGACGTGAGAGTGAACTGTCCCGAAAACATCTGACGTAACACTTTTCTGCCAAAAAAGCCAAACAGAATTTTACAAAGGCCCACAAGTAATCATAAGCTAAATAAATAAATAATTTAAAGACGAAACCGTACTAAAAATTTGATAATTTCATCATTTATCACCGTGGGGTAGGCAACCAACAATGCGGCACATGAACGGGGATTCCCATGTAAAATAATCATCGTGAGGTTTTTTTAAAAAATTTATTTTCAAAAGTGACATCGGCGAAAAGTTTAATCATAAAACATTTCCGTGATATCGACACTAGGCACCATTGCGGTTTCCCTTAGCGTTAGTAAGAGAAAAGCAACTGTCGCAATATCGAATATAATGTAAAACAAAAACGTATAAGTGTGAATCATGAACTAAAAAAAACTCGTTAATAAATTGCCCCAAATTCGCCAACGTGGTACCCAAAAAGGTAAAAAGCACCCAACAAAAATAAGTTGGACGATCCAGTACAACATCACCGTCATAGAAACGGTGATGGGTCTGGCGAAATGGTTCGAAATTTCTGCCGTAAAGAACCACCCAATGGTACCAGCGCCAAGCGCAAAAAACATCACATATAGATAAATCAGAACGACGGCGATTGTGTCAATGGCTTGATTAGGTCGCACTGAAATTGACTAAAAATGAAATGAAGAATTGTATTTTTTCCCAATCACTCACCATTAGAATCATCGTGAGAGTAAAACAAAACACTGTTAGCACCATACCGAAATAACTAGCCAGCAATAGAGGCTTGCGGCCCACTTTGTCCACCGCAAATACGCACACAAGGGCGCAAAACCAGTTCACGAAAGCTAGACCTAGAGCCATTGCGTTGGCTTTGAAATCGTCGAAGCCCAGGTGTTCGAAAATTACGCACGAAAAGTACAACAACTAAGGGCACGGTTTAAAATATGTTCAAAAAATTTGCCCACTTACACAGGTAACTCCTGTCATTTGTTGTCCCAACATGACGACAGCCGAGATTATTAAAGGGTTCCTCAAAGTCTCATCTTTGAACAGCCGTTCTATTGTCACTGGTCCAATTTCGTCCAAAAGGGCCATTTCTTCCCTCAAATCGTCCATTTCTTCGTCGATTTCTTCCCCTTCAATGTCCGCTACCGCGTCCTCGGCTCTATCCTCATCCCCTTTATCGAACATGAGGTATTTGGGGCTTTCGGGACAAAATATAAGCATTATAGACTTAAAAGAAGCATTCTTCAAATTCTAAAACACCACTGTTTTACCTGAATTATAATCGGGCATCCCGACACGACAAAAACATAAGACCACGTCTCGATTTCCCCCATTATCGTAGGATGGGTGAAAACATAAGCCATGAAAATTGATAAAGCCACAATCAGGTAATAACAACTCCCGGCAAAGCCTCGCAGGCAGTGAGGCGAGATTTCGACCAAGTACATTGGTCCTATTCCACTGTTAATTCCGGCCGACACACCCAGAAGGACTCTTCCGAAAATCAGCAATTCGAAAGTGCTTGAAGGACTGACAAAACTCACGATGATAAGCGCAAACACCACTATTAAGTTACTGCAGAAAAGAGATAGTTTTCGGCCGAGGTAAGTGGCGAAGGGCCATATAAGGGCAGCTCCGATCACGCCTCCAATCGAAAAGGAAATTGTGACCCAAGCGTGAATAGCTCCCAGGTTTAAGGGCTCCTTAATTTGCTTTGTATCGAGCCGCTCGTCTGAAACGTCGTCATACCATTGCATCAGTGTCTAAAAGAACCGTTCTATTCGGTTTTCCACCGGGGATCATGTTTTACCGCTGAGAGAATATTGAGGAAACCTGTGTGGAAGCCGTAAACAAAACCCGAACCTGCAATTGTTACCACACAAAAAAGAAATTTAACAAGACTTTCCATTTCGATGTCACTTTTGATTGAAACAAATGACAATTTAGGTTAAAAGTTTATTCGTAATAAATTTCAAATATTTCTTTGGCGGAACGACGCGCTGTTTCCGGGAGGTGCAGAACAGTAAAGAAGTAAAAGAAACAGTCAAAGACGACGAAAACTAGAAACGCGTAATTCCCAATGACGCTCTGGAATTTAACAATTTTTTTTCGGAATTTGGGATCGGGATGGTTACCTGTAAGGGCAAAAAGGTTTGGGCCACCACGAAATTAAACAACCAGTTACTGCTGACGGTTATGGTCACCGCAATCGAGCGAGGGGTATGGTTGAAAATTTCACCAGTCAAGAACCATGGTATTGTACCAACGCCCATCGCGAACAGAATTACGAAAACAAAAACCAATACTGTTGCGATATAGTCGATAAAACTTGCAATTTTCTAGTGGGAAAAGAGGGATTTTTTTGGCAAAATTCGAAAAGACTTACTCCTAAATTTAGGATTATGCCCAAAAGTAACGTGTTTATACCCATCCCCAGGAAACCGACAAGTAAGACAATGCGACGACCGATGCAATCCACGAAGATAATACCCAACAGGGTTACCACAACATTCACCGCACCCATGGCAATGGTCGTTTGGGTGGCCAGTTCTTCCGACATGCCCATATTCTTGAATATCTCGTTCGAGAAATAAATCAGCTTGAAACGATTTTTATTATTGACAAAATTGGGTTTTTATCACTTACAGCGTTGAGTCCGCACAGCTGTTGTCCAATATTTATAATCAAAGAGACAGCCAAACGGCTCCTCAAGGAAATATCACACAGTAATTTACCCAAATTCACATCGTCTACACTTTTGTGCAAATTGTTTTCTTCCTTGAGTTTGTACATTTCTTTGTAAACGTTGTTAGTGCCTCTGAACCAAACCAGGGCAGCTTCGGCTCCCTCCTTGTCGCCTTTCGTTATGAAAAGATACTTAGGGGACTCGGGACATAGCGGTAAAAGGCACAACTGTAGGCAAACTGGTATAAAACCGACCAGAAACATAAACGGCCATTGCTCATCGTCTCCCAGAACCGCTCCCATTATTTGCGAAATCAAAATAGACATTGCGATAATTAACTGGTAGAACCCCCCAACAAACCCCCGGATTTTATCGGGAGCGATTTCGATCAAATAGATTTGGCAAAGCCCCGAGTTTAACCCGGCGTTCACTCCCGCGACAAACCTCCCAACAACGAGCAATTCGTAACATTCGGACACTTTGGAATAGACAAGGAAAACAATCCCTAAAAGAGCTAAAACATTGCTCCACAACAAGCTATTCCTTCGGCCGAATTTCTCAGCGAAGAGGTTCGTCAAACTGCCCCCGACAATGCCCCCAAGTGAAAAAATGGCAACGAGAGTTGACCAAAACACCATGATGAAACCTTCAGTTGCGGGTTCTCCCTTGCGGTTAATTGCCACTTCCCGGATCCACTCCTGCAAGACCTACAATCGGGTTGTTGGCCAGTTCGTGGGAAACACTCACTTCAGCCGGAATGTTGACAATGCCAAGGTGGTAGCCATGCTGGAAGCCTGAAAGACTGGCGACGATAACCGCGAAAATGAATTTGGAGCAAAATACTGAGAAAACTCTTTGGAGGTGCGTTTTTACACGCACCATGTCAAATGTGACAAATAATTTATTACTGGGAGGCCTGGGTCGGTCTGGACAGTTGGGGTGTTTCCAGGGAGTTTGGCCGGGATTTAGACCATTGTTGGATAGCATCAAAATGGCGTATTGAAGATTTGTAATAAAACTTTCTCATTGAGAGATTTTTTTTTGGTGGTACTTTCCCTCAAAGATTTTTTTGGGAAACAGGGTAATTGTTCGGGTAAAATAATCTTGGAGATTTTTTGGGGATAATTTATTGTGGAAAGGTGTACATATCGAGGATGTCTAATGCACTAAGTTGGTTCGTCTCGGGTAAGCGTTGCTGGATGTAAAGAAGCGAGAATATGTCCAAAACAATAAATATGAGGCTGGTGTATGCATCGATTTCGCTCTAGAATTAATTCCTGGATTATGCTTTGACTAGGGGCTTGTTTTACCTTTAAAATGAAAAACGCTTGCCCTATTATAAAACTTGAAATGTAGTTTGATGCAACTGATAAACAAACTGCGACAGTCCGGGATGAATGGTAGAACATCTCAGCTGGGACAAACCATCCCAAGGGGCCAATACCGATGCAATAAAACCCGTTGAATACGAAGTATCCTACAATAGCCGCATACTTCATGCTTGGTACAATTTTTCTCTATTGGATTTTAAAACATGATTTTTGATTTTACCCAAATAAAAATGCTCACTCTCAAGTACAGAGAAGTAAAAAGGAAAGTTGTTGTTATAATCAGGCCTATTAAGCTAATTTCTGCCATTCTACGTCGTCCGTATTTATCGATAATAAAACAGAAAACTATCGATGTAATTAGCAGAGGTATGAACATTCCTGCCGTGATATACAAGGCCACTTTTGGTCCCAGATTCATTTCTTCAAAAACCGGGGTCGAGAATTGAATTACCTTCAACGCAGAAATGGCGAAAACTTTAAGTAATCATCCAACTTACCGTTTTAATGCCACACATTTGCTGCGAAATATTCAAAATTAAACAGCAAATCAAAGCGTTGGTCATGGCGGGGTTGCTCAGAATACGTTTCAGAGAGGATCCCCGTAATTGCTTGACCCGATTATCCTCCTCTTTCAACAACTCTAACTCTTCCGCAACATCGTCGCTCTCTCGCAGCCATTTGAGCGCCTTCTCGGCTTTGGCATCGCTGCCTTTAGTGATCAAGAGGAATTTGGGCGATTCCGGGCAGAACGGTAGAGCAATAAGTTGCAAAACTGCCGGTACTATGGGTATTATGAAAATATAGTGCCACGTTTCTTTCTCCGAGAAGACAATTCCCGCGATCGCAGCGACAAGCATCGAAAAGCTAATCGCGACTTGGTAGACCCCAGAGAGCCCGCCGCGGATCTCATCCGGCGAAATCTCAACCGAGTACATTTGGCACAAACCGGAGGTTAACCCCGAGGTGATTCCGGACAGGAAGCGGCCGAAGAGAAGCACTTTATACGACTTTGCTCTCCTGGAATAGAGTGTTATGGCCGCTGCCACCAGGACCAGACAAGTGTTCCACTTGAGACTACCCTTCCGACCGAAGTTATCCGCGAAGATCCCGATTATAAACGCGCCAACTGCTCCCCCAACCGAGAAAATTGCCACGACAACGGCCCAGATCAGGTCGACTCCGGCTGCAGTCGGAGCTACCCCTTCCTTTTTCGTTTTCAGTTCCGTGATCCATTCCTGTATCACCTTTGACGGGTTGTTAATAATAACGAAGTGATAGCCGTGCTGGAAGCCCGAAGCCGCACTAACGACGAGGATCGCGAAGTAGATTTTCAGACTCATTGACAGGTGTCAGTAAAACAAAAATTCTAGTTACAGTTTATTCCTCAATGTTGTACATTTTGAGTATTTGGATTGAACTCAGTTTCGCGGTTTCGGGCATGCGGAGGCGGATGTAGAAGAAGAAAAAAATGTCCAAGAACAGGAAAACCAAGCAGTCGTAAAAGTCGATTTCGTTCTAAAACCACTTTTTTGTATTTTTTTGCGTTAAATTAATGTTATACATCGAGGCTTAGGAACGCTTGTCCCAGGACGAAACTCGCTGCCCAGTTGCTCACCGATGCCAAACACGTGGCGACGGTGCGGTTTGAATTGGAGAACAACTCGGGTGTGAAGAACAAGGGAATCGGACCAAGTCCGATTGAAAAAAATACATAAAATAAACACACGAAACAAACAGACAGGTACTTCAGGTTCTCCAGGAAAGCGACCTGAAATGTACCATAATAAGTTCCGGGACCACAAAACCGCACTTACCCTAAAATAAAGAGAAATGAAGAGAGAAAATGTTGACAGAATTATTCCAATCAGACTAATCTCCATGAGTAGCCGCCGGCCGTAATATTCAATAATGAAAACAATCCCTAGTGCGACAATCGCGGACAAAATACTCATTCCAATAGTTATAGACACCGCACTTGAGGCCATGTTGAGATTTTCCAGTAGTTGAACAGAAAAATACGTGAGCTTCAAACAAAACACAATTAAACGACTCACACACTCAACTTACGGCATTTTTGCCAGACAGTTGGTTGGCCACATTTATAATACAACAGCAAATCAAAACGTTGGACATGACCGGATTTTTGAAAATCTGAGTCAGAGTGAAACCACGCAGTTGTTTCGCCAGACTATCCTCTTCCTTCATCTGTTCGAACTCGTCCACGACGTCCTGTTGGCTCCGCAACAGCATCAGTGCTCTGTGAGCTTTCCTATCTTTCAACCGGGTGATTAAAAATTTTGGCGATTCGGGGCAGAATGGCAGTAACGCGAGTTGGAACAAGGCTGGAATGATCGGTAGTAGGAACAGGTATGGCCAGCTCTCTTCACTTCCGAGGAGAACGCCGGCAATTTGCGACACTACAATGGAACAAGTAATAACAACTTGGTAGAGACTACCGATGGCTCCCCGGATTCGATCCGGGGCAATTTCGATGAGGTATATGGGGCACAGACCCATGTTTAGCCCGGAGTTGATTCCGGCTATAAATCGGCCCATGATTAGCATAATGTACGACTTGGCCTTTTTTGAAAAAAACATAACCGCGGCAGCGGCGAAAACCATGGAATTGTTGTACTGGAGGCTTTGCTTTCGCCCCAGGCTATCGGCGAAGATGCCAATCATGAAGGACCCGATTATGCCTCCGATTGAGTAACTCGCCACTGTCGTGGACCAAAGCAAGGAGAGTTCTCTCCGTTTTGGCTCTTCCGCTTTTTCTTCCTCGATTTTGATGTGGGTAATCCATTTCTGGAGAACCTGGAGGCAAATTTAGCGGAATTTCCGGCATCGACTCACTTTTGCCGGAACATTGAGGACCCCACTGTGATAACCCTGGTGAAATCCCGAACCTATGCTAGTGACCAAAACTGCCAAAAGGAATCTATTACAAATTGACATTTTAATTTTACATTTGATCCGGTTCGTAGTGAAAAAATCGAACTGTCACAATTTTTTTTGAAACATGGGCGGTCTTAATCGAAATCTGTTCTTGGCCATCGTTGCGGCAGCGGTCGGTTCCGGCTTCCAGCACGGGTATCACACTGGGGTGATCAACGTCCCGCAGGCCGTAAGTTTTGAAAATTTTCGGCCGTTTAATGAGGAACAATTTAAAGATTTTGAAAGATTGGATAAGAACACTATGGGAGGACCGACTCAACTCGGATTTGTCCGACTCGACAATAAACGTGCTGTGGGGAGTCACCACGTCCATCATGAACGTCGGGGGAACCATCGGTGGGGTCTTAAGTGGACTGGCCGCGACCAAGTTCGGCCCCAAGTCCGCTTTGTTCTACAACAACTTTCTGGTGCTCATTGCGTCAGCTCTGATGTGTTTCGCACAGTTGGCAAACTCGTACGCGATGATGATCCTGGGGAGATTGGTCATCGGGGTGAATTGTGGCTTCAATGCCGGGCTTTGCCCCATGTACCTTACGGAGATTTCGCCAGTGGAACTCCGAGGCGCCCTTGGCAGTGTCTATCAACTACTTATTGTAATTTCCATCCTTACTTCCCAAATTGTGGGGCTTGAAATGATCCTAGGCAATGACTATTGGCCCGTGCTTTTTGCATTATCCGTCGTGTTCGCAATTTTTCAGGTAAAAACTGCTGTCGAAGTTTTTGCCCTAGGCCTGTTTTCAGGTCGTTACAATCTTCTTTTGCCCGGAATCTCCCAAATATTTGATCAGCGTTAAGCAGGATAATCAGTCAGCCGAGAAGTCGCTAAAATTCTTGCGACGCTCCGATGATGTCAATGACGAACTTTCCGCACTTAAGAAGGAAGACGAAGCGAATAAAAATATGCCGAAAGTGACCATCAAACAAATGTTCCGAGATAAATCATTGAAAATTCCCTTATTTATTGCTATGCTTGTGATGGTGGCACAACAATTCAGTGGAATCAACATTGTTATTTTCTACTCAACGGAAACCTTTATTCGCGGTGGTCTCTCAGAAGAGAATGCACAATACGCCACAATTGGAATTGGTATCGTCAATCTAATCATGACAGTGATTTCCATGATTTTGGTGGAAATCGCCGGAAGGAAGACTCTTCTCTTGGTGGCGTTTGGCGGGATGGCAATTGATACTCTTTTGCTGGCCTTGGCATTGCATTTCTCGGTACTTTGGCAAAGTAACATCCGAAAATTAATCACAACTTTCAGAAAGAAAATTCGTCGATTCCTTGGGTCTGTATCGCTTTGATAGCCATCTACATTATTCTTTTTGCTGCCGGTGCTGGTTCCATTCCTTGGTTTCTGGTCACGGAAATTTTCAATCAGGAAGCGAGACCTACGGCTGTTTCTCTCGCAGTGCCAGTCAATTGGATTGCTAACTTTATTGTCACTCTAACGTTTCCTCCGATTGCGGTACGAAAATATTTGATCAAAACTCGAGTCAACAGTATTTTAGGGGCTTATTGGACCTTTCGTGTTTCTTATTTTTGTCGTCTTGAATGTACTCTTCTTTATTTTCATCCTCAAGATGGTGCCAGAAACCAAGAACAAGACGGTGGAAGAAATTGTGAGCCAGTGGAAAGAGTAGAAGATTATAATGTTTTGGAAATAAACTTGAAATGTATTTTTTTACTTTTGAAAATGATTCGTGTCATGAATATTTTTGGCTTTGGAACTAGTTTTTTAGAGTGAAATACGAAAATACTTTTTTCTTAGAATGTCATTTTTTATTAATAATTGTCTTCGACTCAAAACTTTGAGCAGCCGTTCCTGGGTTTAGGACTTTAGGGAGGGATTATTGAAAGACAGGTTGAAAAACTTAAAATTTATTCGTTTAAACTTATTTTAAAAACAAACATATTACACCTACAGACATACACATAGCACACACGTTATTTGCAATATCATTATTAAAATAACTCAGGTTGGTAAATTGCTTAAAGAAATTGTACAAAATGTTCTAACCTGATTCACATCGAACACTTATGTTTTTTTGGTACATTTTTAGTTCGTTCCGAATAGTACAATTGCGTAATTAGTAGCAGACTTTCAACAACATTGCCACAACCTAAATAAATAAATAAATTACTCGGAAAACTAAAACCTAAAAGAGAGCCTCACACAGATCCCCTTAAAACCTAACCACACAAAGATACTATTCATTTCGAAGATCTGCCACAATAAATAACTACGAATGTATTCAAAAATAATTCTCCTAGCGCTATTATATTTTTACCTCAGTCAATATTTACAAGTAAATATCCAAATTACTGGTACGACTGCTGCCTGAACAGAGCCGAAATCTCCTCGATGGTTTTATTTTTCGTCTCTGGGACCTTCTTGTAGATGAAGAGGAAGAATAAGCAGTTAAGAACGACGAAGATTATGAAGACGAACGGGCCAATCTCGTTCTGAACGAAAAAAAATTATCAAGAGTCACACACCATATTTTTGTACTTACCGTAATTGGTAAAAAGGCCAAACCGACCAAAAAGTTGGCCGTCCAATTAGTACAAACGGCCAAGGATGCGGCTGTCGGCCTCGCCGATTGGTTGAAAAGCTCCGCCACCAAAAACCAAGGGATTGAACCAGGTCCGGAGGCAAACATAATAATGTAAATAAAAACAAGGACGATGCACAAGTAGCTCAAATTTGGCTCGACGGTCTGAAAGGTCACGGGTCACATTTTTGGGTTAAATCTTTGGCAAACTCACCGTTAGCTTCATTGCTATGGTTAGGAGAAGAGTATCAATGGCCATGCCCCCAAACCCGAAGAGAAGTAGCGTTTTTCGCCCCGCTTTCTCAACAAGGACCAAGGATACAATCGTCATAAGGACATTAATCGCCCCCATCCCCATCGTTGCAAAGGTCGCACTGTCGTCCTTGAGCCCCGAATCCTTGAAAATCGAAGTCGAGAAGAAAATAACAGCGTTGATCCCACTTAATTGCTGCGCTATCATCACGCATAAGCAAATAATCAGCGGGATTCTGAGCGCCCTATTCGTCAACAGCTCCCTCACTGTGACCTTTGGCAACAACTTGGCCGCGTCGTTCTCCGCTTTCATCTGCTCCATCTCCTCCTGGACGGCCAAACTGCCCCTGAGCCAAGCTAGCGCTTTCTGGGCTTCCATTTCGTTCCCTTTGGAGGCCAGCAAATACTTTGGGGATTCGGGGCATAACGGAAGCGTCACGACTTGAAACAGTGCCGGAACGGCGGTTAGGGCAAACAGCACGGGCCAGTGTTCGGGGGTCCCCAAGACATATTTGAGCCCTAGGGCTTGCGCCACAAGGATTGAGATTGTGATGACCAGTTGGTAGACGCTTCCGACGGCTCCTCGCAGGTTAATGGGGGAGATCTCGGCAAGGTACATGGGGGCGAGGCCGGCGTTTAGCCCCGAGTTTATCCCGATGAGGAACCTTCCGAGGATGAGGAGCTCGTGGGACGAGGCGGCTTTAGCAGAGCCCAGACAGATGGTAGCAAGGAAGACGAGGATGTTGTTGAGGAGGAGGCCCCCTTTTCGGCCGAATCTGTCGGCCACGTAGCCGGTGCACACGCCCCCGATCATGCCCCCCACGCAGAAAATTGAGACAGCGAGGGACCAGACGAGCGTCACCGAGGAGGCCGACGGGGGGGTGCCGGTGCGGTTGCCCACGACTTGCGAAATCCATTCCTCTAAAACCTGGCAAATTTGAAATTTTTACCATGATTTCGTAAATTTTGGTAGCAACAAGTGAGGCTTACGGTTTGGGGGGTGTTGATGACTCCCGTGTTGTACCCATGCTGGAAGGAGGAGCCCAGCGCTGACGCAATGATGGCAAAGATGAGCTTGCCGTTGAAACCCTGAAAATGATTTATAGTAGTCACAAGACATCGCCGAAAAAATCCACTGGGGAAAATTTATCTCTCCGGAAATCCGCCAGGGGAAATCATACGCCACAAGCCACCCAATTTTCGAATTATTAAAATTATATTTCCGGTTCGGGTTCACGCTTCTTGCCTCTATTCACCCGCTTCCGGTTCACTTACGTGCTTTGTATCCGGTCCTTCTGCTTTGTCACTGATCTCGACGCCGTTCTCCACTTGGAGATTTAACTTTTCGCCGCCTTTGCCCATTGTCTCGCGGACGCGGTTTGAGCAGATGTGAGGGTGTGCGGAGGTTTTACCGAATGATTGGTCGAAATGGTGGGCGCGTCATGAGATGATAACGGAATGTGCTAACAGTGTTTACTTATTGAGCAAACATCAGCGATCTGGTAAGAATTATGAGGGTCAAAGTCGGCGGGATACGCGTCTAGGAGCCGAAAATATGAAGATATAGACTTTGCGCAATTTACGAAAAGAATCAATGGATGTTTTGGCGATGGTGTTGTAAACACGAGTGATTACACAGAGTGAATGAAGAATTATTTTTGGGTTTATCAACATGCTAAATGCAACGTTATTTGTGGAATTTTATCGCGACCTTTCATCATTTTAAATTTATGGTTTTTGGAAAATGTATACTAGTACTAGTAGGATTAAGTGGCATCAAAATTTAAATCGAGATATAAATCGTCAGTGAAAAGTTTTATTCATTACTTTGAACCTTCCTCTTTTCTATCACTAATTGTACTTTCAAATAAAGTACCTACTATTCATGTATTTATTCTAATTTATTTGTAGTAAAATTTTTATTTTTTTGTTTTTGCCTTTTCCTTAAACCATGTGGAAGGATAGTTAAAATTTTCTTTAGCGCAAAATGTTAATGTTATGTTTAATTTTTCCAGAGATTTTTTTCATATTTTATTTTTAATTTCAACAAGTCGTAACTTCATCTTTATCAACGAAGGTTTTTGAAAATAACTAGGTAGGTGCCCTCAAGTCGAATAATTTTTATTTTGTCTTGTTTAAACTAAAACATACTAAAATATTATTTTTATCACAACTTTTACCTAATGACAAACCCTTTTTTCCCAACCAATTCCAGTCAGATATTTATCTTATCAAAATCAATTGTCCGTATTACAAAAATATTTTTTCGTCATAAGGCGGATCAAAATAATTCTTATACGATTACACATCAATTTGCACAATATTTGTTACAAAGATTTACTCTCATAATCTGATAAATATCTATACAAAATTTGTATGATATTAAGGTGTCGTCATCTTACGCGAATAGTTCATAAAATGAGTCTCAGTATTTGTGTTTATTACAACTATTTATAAATTTTATACAAAAACGTTCTAAAATGTGTAACTTTTTCCAAATTACTATTGCATGAAGAGATATTTACCAATAATCCGGTTGATTTTTTAAAACTGAATAAAATGCCCTTTTTCTGTAGGTATACGAATAATTATTATCAGAAAAAAAATGTTGAAAAAGTAAAATACATTTTTTTCAGAAATATTGTTGTAGATATTTAGTGCTTTCTATTTTTACTTTCTTCTCTTCTGTCAGGTACAAATCAAAAAATACGATAATACAACGCACTTTTCAAGGCTGGTAGCGATAAAACTGTCACGAAATGGCATAAAATATTAGAAATAAAACAGCTTCGTGTTTAGCAAAACTAAACTTTTAACATAAAATCTAATGGACATAAGAACACCTTTGACTTAGAGAAATCATTAAAAATAACTTCATAAAGGGCAAAATTCAATCGAGCCTCCTTTTTGCTTTTCACTTTAATTTTATGAATAATTAAAAAATAATTATTAAATTGTATCAGAAATTATATTCAGCGAAACGACCTTAGCAGTGATGCTTTTCCAGTCTATTAATTATCAATTGCGCAATATCTTCTAGTATTAAACTTTGAGACCGCTTCCCTCCCAACTTCCTTTTCAAATATTGACCCAAGATACAAAGAACAAAAATAATTTAAACCCATGAACTTGTACGAACCACTGATAACTAGCGAAAATAAATAATCCAGTGACGGTAAAATACGTTTGATAAAGCATAATAATTTTATAACAACATCTTACAACACTATTATCCGTCCTTGACAAAATTCAAATCACACAAGTGCATATTATAATGCAACAATTGAAATTCTCCTCGAGTTAGAAAATCGAGAAATGCGTCCGTCAGTAATTAAGCCCATAATTGCCTCAAATTACCGTAATTGCATTTAAACCATGACTTTGGAAAATATACAAACAGACGCGTACGAACCTTATCCTCTTGTCCCATTTTACTGGAGGAAATCTCACAACACACAGATTACTCGAACCCACCACACAACACTGCCCATGCAAGAAGAACCAAAGGGTATACGCAGGTATACGTCACAGCATGCTGGTCAACGTAGGTAGCAAAACTGGACGTGGAAGACCGTAATGCTTGCCGGAACGGAAGAATTGTGGTGGGATCAACAATGGGAATGTTGCTTGATTACCAGAGAGAAGAGACACTAAATTGGCCAATTACAAGTAATAAAAACGCTCGAAGAACCCATATGGGCGCTGGGTGGGACCGAAGTGGGAATGCTGCTGGCTGTTTGATATTCAAATTGATTTAAATGGGTTATAGAGGCGACTTGTTTACAATGAGGGTCATGGAGGTTGGCATTGAAAGTGATTCATATGGAATAAACAAGAGGCAAAATGATGGTTGCGTTTTTGCACCGATAAGGACCTACAGCATCACACCTTCAATTTTCAATGCACTTTCAGACCGGCCTGTATTAATCTAGCTCTTACCAAATTATTTTTTTGAAATCTGTGTCTGTGTGGTTAAAATATCTTGTGATAAAACCGAAAATGATAAATAATTGTTCATGTAAATACGTATAATAAGCAGATATTTGAAAAATGGTCATGTTTTCCTAATTGATCCAATTTTGGGACTGATAACCGCCCAACAGCGTCGTATTTCAAGTGTTTTTGATAACAGTAAACAAATTTTCTAGATAGCAGCACTCTGTACTTTATGACAGTTATTCCTAATTATAATAATTATGTATTAGAAAAGTACAATTGCATATCTTCGAATATTCCAAATGAATTTGTTTCAGATTTGGACTTTAAAGCCTTCCATCTCAGCTTTAATCCATTTAAAGTCCCCTAATCCAAAAAACCTGACGTTTCCTGTTAAAACCCATTAGTCATCCAACATATGTTGCAATAAAATATTATCATTGTGAACAAATAGAACCATATCGCTGATCGATAGTTGGACAATTTTGCATAATTCCACCCAACACTTATCGATACGCAACTCTCCCTCAAAACTGGTTAAGTTCAGTTTTTAGCTCCCCGCTATTTACCCGTTCAATTAAATCAACTGACACTTCTATTCTTAGAAAATTGACCAAAAACGCCCGATTCTCCGCTTAATTACACTCAAAAGATTGCCGTTAATTGATGTTAACGTGGTCAAGTGGTCGCGTCCTCCAAAGTAAACAGATTTATCAAGATTTTTAATACCTACCGAATCAATCTTTGAAACGGCCGAAGCAGTTGTTGAAGTGTTGGTGGAGTCTTTATTATCTAACTCCTTCTTCTAGAGCGGCATTGAAATAAAATTAATTGTAAGTCTAGACACGATTCGTCCAATTAAAGTAGCTCACCTCAGGATCCATCACGTTTGAGCTGCGTTAAATCACAAAAAAATATTAAAATTCAGTGGAGGCGGAGTCGCTACACTCACAAAACTGGGCAACAATTCTCCAAATAATTAGGACATGCTTGCTTTATGTTTAATGGGGCTATAAAAACGAACAAATGAAACGAAACTGGCGCCAAAATTTTTACGAGGAACACAAGATGAGTCAAAATAAAAGAATTGCTTTCAAAAGGTGCAAAAACAATTTTTGTTTGCTTAACAAATTATGAGGATAATTAAATTAAAAATAGCCAAAGTCCACAAAGGATCCAAAACTGCGAGCGCTGTATGAAAATATCCAGTGACATTTAAGTCACGTAGCCACTGATAACTGATAATTTAATTAATTAACATAAAATGTGTACGAAGGGACTTAGTGTGTGTTCCAAATTGCCGGGGACAATGACAGTCGTGACGATGACTCTACAATTCGCCGGCTGCTAAGTAGCGGTAAATAAATTTAATAATTTGCATTCCTTAAGTTATGGCCGTTCTTGGTTACTTTTTTAGTCACCGAAAATCGTGCGATTTTTCGTGACCACAGCAATTCAGAACTGATTTTGTCGCTTATTTATGTTATTTGATTGGAAAACCAATCAATTAAACATGTCTTGTGCAATTCTGATTTTTCAGGTTCGACGACCTTTGCTTCCTATTCAAAAGATCAAGGATTTTTTGATATTAATTTGCGGAAAATGCAAAATATTGTGTTTGAAAAATGTACATATTTCTTTAAATAGTCCTTTTGTTTATTCATCTAGACACCTGTGGAATGTGACAGGTACTTGCCAACTTTTCTTTAATTTGTGAAACGTCAAAAACTAATTAAAAAACAAGTTTGGAGTAAATAAAATTCAGTCAACAACTTTCTAATTATGCTCTATTTTTATTCTCATGCAAAACATATTTTTAGAAGCATAAACAAACCCAAAAACAATTTCTACTCTACATGACCAAAATCGCGGCCTACTGGGTGCAAAACACTGAAAGCATGCTTATCCACACATACCTAAGCGTCCAAACCGGAAAACCTGTTAGAATTCGAGTAGAATTTGGAAAAATTACACGTCACGCGGAAAAGCTGCTCTGGAAAGTCGTGGAAAGCTCGACCTTAGATCGTCCTCGACGCCACGTGACGTCACGACGTCACGTGGTTTAATATAAATTGCACAAAATGTGCCAAAATTGCAGCGAATTCATCGCGGAAATCCTTCCATTCTGTCTAAACATAACTCGAATCGTGTAAAAGTCAAGGCGAACCGATATTATTGCGCAAAATGTGTTGGGTTATTTATAAAATCGATTAAGAAGGCTTGGCGCGACGCCGCGTTCTGATTGGTCGAGCCGGCGGGTGTGTCGTGACGTTTGCCGCGCTGATATTTGAAACTTCGGTTGGATAACACCGTGTCAAAGATTTGACTTTATTGTCAAAATGCTGTCAAAACCCCTCGTTGCCACGGCAGCTGGTTCAAGCTGCGACGTGACTTTAGGACTCACCGACTGAATGGGTCTCCTGGAGCTGGTGGTGAGGTTTTCGGAGGAATAGATGGGCACATCCATGTCGCTGACATTGGAGGAGATGCTCCCCTCCCGGCCCTCCCGCGGGGGTATCTGAAGGAGAGCCATGGCCTGCTGTTCAGCCACCGTTGGACTCTTCAGATAGTGGCTCTCGGCGACGTATCCGACGCCGTCGTCGTCATCCCGGTCCATTCCAGACACCACAGACACGGAAAATCGCACACGTTTGGGAAACACACCGGAAAATCGCTCCAAAATCGCGCCGCGGATGCGACTGAGTGACCCCTTCAAAGACGTCGCGACGCATCGAGATGGAAAGTATTTTTAAACGCGTGACGTCGACGTCACTCTTCGGTGTCAACAGAAAACATACAACATTCTTTGGCAATGGGCTAAAGGGTGTTTTTGGGCTGATTCGCGGTCACGTGCTGACGCAAACACGTGGGAAGGGCTATTTTTAAGGAGGCGCCAGCATTGCACGCATAAACAATAATTTTGCGCAAAATTGAATGCTGTAGATAAACGCCGAGCAGTGACGGCTCGTGCGTTCAAAAAAGAGCTACAATAAAATTTACAAATCAATGTATTTGTTTTATTTTTATTTTGCAACTCTCTTGCCCCCTACATCCCATTTTTAACCTTAAACACCCTAAAGTTATCAATACCAAATGATATATTTCTATTAAGACACGCAAACATGAGTATTAATGTCTAAATACTCGAAATACCGCAATAATTTATTTTTTCGGTTGAAGTCGGAAATGTTATTGCTTTGATTTATTTCGCTAAATGGAGACTAAGAAAAACCAATATTTCTCAAAGTTTTCCTAAAAAAAAGCAAAATTGACAAAAAACTATCTTAATTACTTTAAAAATTAAGCTATTTTTAGCTGCAAATTCACTTATCTTGCAAAATTTTCCTCAAATTGGTGAAAAAATTAGCTTGCGTCGTCTTTAGGACGGAATTAAATGTATGAATGACATACAGAATATTTTTGTTGGTATCAAGTTTTAACATGCATCAGTTTTTACTGTATTTTAGACGAGCCGCCAGTGCAGCCAAGAAATATCGTCATTTTGTGCTTTTTATCAATTTGTTGTAAATTTTCAAGGCCCAACTTAGCACTTATCGTAAAAATATGTTTTTTACGTTTTTTTATTGCCTGCCTTGTAATTATTTAATTTATTATTAAACGGTTATCAGAACAGGTAAATGTGTGAGGTACTGACGAGTTTATCAGAATTTTCACCACCAAACACATAGGTGTTACGTAAACACTTCTGTATTCTTGGTTGCTCACACAAAAATAAAAAATTTGAATAGATAACAATATTTTATTATAAATAAAGATATGTGTTACAATACTTTTCAATTGTGTTATAATTTGCTCTCGATTTTGCCATCTTCCTCATCTCCCGCAAACCCTTTATTGACTTCCCCGGCCCCTTGGGAGTTCCTTTTTCGCCCAACTTTATTGTCCATTTTTACGTTCCCGCAAAAGTGTTCCTGGATTTCGAACAAAGTCTTGCCTTCCGTTTCTGGTAAAATAAAGTACAGGATAAGAGCTCCCCCGAAACAAAAGCCACAATAAAGCCAAAACGTCCCGGGAAGCGTCAAAAACGCCACCATTTTGAGGAATATTTTGTTCGCAATGAACCCAAAAATGTAGCTCAGACCACCCGAAAGTCCCGAAGCCGTGGCTCTTGTATCGTTCGAGTACACTTCTCCGATGAGCATCCACGGGAGGATCCTTATCCCAGCGTGTGTGAAAAAAGCGGCTCCGATGAGCAGAGTCATGGGGATCCAGTTGGAGTCGCTGGTTTCGCTCGATTGTGCGTAGAAAGCTGTAACGAGGAAACAGGAGCCGCAGCCCAGGAGCGAAAAAAAATTCATCACTCGTTTCCCCACGTAGTGGATCAAACACGCGCTGAGGAGGCAGCCGCAGACTTCGGCCACCCCCAGGAAAATCGTTGCGTAGTACTTGTCAATGGGGGCTCTCAAGTCGGAGAAAATTTTAACAGCGTACGTCTGGAGGGTGGTCATTCCTGAAAAGTGGCCCAGGAGGAACGTGAAGGAGACTAGGGAGTAAGGCCAGAGGAAGTTCTTTCGGAGGTAAAGCTTCCAGGAGGGGGAGTTGCGTTCCAGTCGGGTCGTGATTTGTTGGGAGAGTTCCTTGAATTCGGGCTCGATGGAGGTCAAGTCGGTCCAGCCTCGCAGCCAGGCCAGGCTTTGGCGGGCGTCCAGGAAGCGGTTTTTCGATATTAACCAATGGGGACTTTCCGGGACGAAGAAGAGGAGAGTGAAGGAGCAAAAAGGGACGATACAACTAACCAAAGCTACGTTTCGCCACGCCAGAAATGTTCCTAGTAAGAATTGGGCTAAGATACCTGAGATCACAGAGACTGTGCTTGTGGATGCTAAAATCCCTCTGAGACTCGGCTGAGTGATTTCAGCAACGTACGTCAAAGTCTGGAAAAAACATCGGTAGTAATAAGCTAGAAGTGAGAAGACAAGGAAGAGTTGTTAGACCCGAGTTTCGTCATTTGAAACATAAGCGTTATTTATTTCGCCTTTGCGGATGTCTTTGATTCGTGTTACTTTGTTACTTAGTTTAGAATTACTGGCAAAGTGTTCGGTGATTTCGAAGAGTGTTTTCCCCTCAGTTTCGGGCAAGATGAAGTAAAGAACAACGGTACCAATAAAACACATGATACAATAAAACCAGAAAGTGCCAGGGAGCGTGATCCAGTTGACCAAATACAGGAAAATCTTGATTGAAATAAACCCGAAAACGTAGCTCACAGCGCCCGAGAACCCGGACGCTGTGGCTCTAGTTTCGTTCGAATAAACCTCTCCGATGAGCATCCACGGCAACAGCTTGATCCCAGTATGGGTACAAAAAGCCGCAGTTACGAGAAAAACCATCGGCAACCAGCTCGTATCACCGGAACGATTACTACTTGAAGAAAATTTCTCCAACTGATTAATGTTATGCAAGTAGGCATAAGTCGCAACGATGAGGAAGCAGAGACCGCAACTAATCAACGAGAAAAAATTCATTTTTCGTTTGCCGGTATAATGCACAAGACAAGTACTTAAAACACAGCCAAGGACCTCAGCGACGCCCATCGCCACAGTTGCGTAGTACTCATCGATGGGAGCCTTCAACGTTGCGAAAATTTTGACCGCGTAGATTTGCAGTGGAGTGGTACCACTGAACTGGCTCATGAAGAAGGCAAAAGACACAACCAAGAAGGGCCAAAAGAAGTTTTTCTTCGTGAAGAGTTTTAACTTCTCGATGATGGTTGGTTTTTCGCTCACTGTTGAACTGATTTGTTTGCACAGTTCGGCAAATTCTGGTTCAATGTCTTCGATTGTTGTCCATCCACGCAACCATGCGATGCATTTACGGGCTTCCTCATGCCGGTTTTTCAATATGAGCCAATAGGGGCTCTCGGGGACGAAAAACAGGAGAAAGAAAGACACAATTGGGACAACTCCGCTCACTAGAGCTACAATTCTCCAGTTCAGGAAGGTTCCTAGTAAGAATTGGGCCAAGATTCCGCAAATTACAGCCACGCCACTGGTCGACGACAAAATCCCTCTAAGACTAGGTAGAGTGATTTCTGCAACGTAAGTGAGGGTCTGGAAGAGAAAAATCGGGTTATTCAGAGTCGGGTGAGACGTGCCCGAGGTTAGTACTAGTCTAGGGTGCAATAAAAGAAACACAATGGCACAAAGTTATTTATTCAGTCTTGTGAGTCATCTAGACACGACTTTCTTCGAGTTCGAAGGCTTTATTGTCGATTCCGTTTCTTTGGACTTTGTTGTCTAGTTTTGTGTTACCCTGAAAGTGTTCAGTGATGTCGTATAAAGTCTTTCCCTCCGTTTCCGGCAGAACGAAATAGAGTAAAATGGCACCGAGGATGCTAACACTAGAATTGAACCAGAAAGTGCCCGGAAGCGTGAACACGGTGACCATTGAGAGGAAAATCTTATTGGCTAAGAACCCAAAAATGTAGCCGATGGCGCCCGAAAGACCGGAAGCCGTGGCTCGGGTTTCGTTCGAGAAAACTTCTCCGGTCAAAATCCAGGGCAAGATTCGGATACCAACATATGACAAAAAAGCGGCAGTGATGAGAAAGAATGTGGGGATCCAGTTATGTTTGAGATCTGAGTGTTGGGGCCCCTCCAAATGTTTGATATCAGAAATGTAGGTGTAGATGGCAACTATGAAGAAACACACACCCGAACCCAGCAACGAAATTAAGTTTATTACCCTTTTCCCCGTGAAATGGACAAGTGTAACGCATGCAACACACCCCAACAACTCCACAACCCCCAAAATAACCGTGGCGTAATATTTGTCGATTGGTGACTTAACCGCGGCGAAAATTTTGATCGCGTAGGTTTGTAAAGCGTTCATGCCGTTGAAATGTCCGAGGAAAAACGTCAAAGCGACTAGAGAATAGGGCCAGAAGAAGTTTTTCCTCGTGAAAAGCTTCAAATGCTCCAGTTTTGATAATTTCTGGTTTGGTGAATTTTCCGGGTTGTCAATGCCGATTTCGCCCGCTTTGCCCAATTGTTTGCACAAATCCTGGAATTCGAGCTCGATTTCGTTGAGACTTGTCCAGCCCCTTAGCCATGCCAGACTCTTCCGGGCATCGAGATACCGGTTTTTGGAAATCAACCAAATGGGAGTTTCCGGCACGAAAATCAAAAGAACGAACGCCACGATCGGAAAAACACAGTTACAGAGCGTTACAAGTCTCCAGTTAAGAAAAGTGCCCAAGAGAAACTGAACCAAGACCCCCAAGATGACCGCCATGGTGCTAGTCGAAGAGAGCATTCCCCGTAAGTGTGGTTGTGTTATTTCAGCAACGTATGTAAGCACCTGAGGAACAGAGAAAGAGCGTGAAGTGGTTAGTGGAAAGTGGTGCTGCACGGATCCCGATTATAGCAAATCTGGGTCCGGAACCAAACCAAGATTTCCGAAAATTAATCCGGATTCAGGTGGATCATACGTGCAGCACTTTGAAGACACACACCAGGAAGCGTGGTACTTACGGGGGCTTCGAGCAAGCCTCCGGTGACTCCGGTGATGCACAAGGCGAGGAAAATTTGCCACACGTCGTTGGAGAAGTAGAAAAGGAGCCAGGCGGTCAGGAAGGGGATGTTTACGAGCTGCATGGCTCTCCTCCGGCCGATGGGCTGGGTGGCGGCCCCTGAGAGGAGGCACCCGATGGGGACACAGATGAGGTTGATGGAGCCGATCCAAGAGATGGCCTCCTGGCCCAGCGAGATGGGCTCGTTGGGGTCGCTCCCCGAAAGGCTGGGGATGAGGATGGTGGGGAAGCCAAGAGTCATGCCAAAGCCCAGGAGGAGGACGTTTTTGACGCAAACGGCCAGGATCTGGGGGAGGGCTTGGCGGAGGCTTGACCGGCGTTCGGCCGGGGCCGCGAAGGGCGAGAGGGTTTTATCACTGCAAAAGATAAAGGTCAAGGGGTTTGGTACAACAATAAAATTATCGGTTTTAATTGTGTTTGTGGTTGTTACGTCAAATGCATTGGTGGAATGTTTCGTAAACGTGGGTAAAACCGATTGAACTTGAGGATTTATTAGGTAAATATGGGATTTATTGCTCCGTAAGTGGGAAAGTGTGTCTGACGAGGCTTTGTAGGCGTGCAAAAATGTACTGTAAACAAAGATAACTTTCTCGGCTTCTGTGCACTTTTCAATTTCGCTTCTTAACCCGATTAACACATCAGATGGTTTGGACAAATATTTTTGCTCGTGTCACATTTGATTTGTTTTAACAATTTCTCGACAGTTTTTCAACAAGAGTTATTACTGTTGATTTTGTTTCTTTACAGATAAAATTTATTGATACTTAACCATTAATAGTTATTTAACAAACGAGTTAGAAATAAGAGAAATTAAGAAACGAATTAGTTATACAATAGCATAGGTCTTAGAGTTCTTATATGGAAAATATACTCTACTGTAGACTAGGTTCCAGAAACTCTAGGTTAATAGCTTTTAATAGATTTGACATTTTATTACAAAGACTGTTCTTCTAACCATTTAAAATTTCCCGTTAACAAAAGTTTCTAATGAGTTATCTATAAATAACATCTATTAATGGAAAAAAATAATTAGTGGTTATGTAAGTACAAGACTTCTTTCTGTCAATCTCTGTGGAAAATTTCCACATTTACAATTTACAACTTAAAAAATTTCTTGAGTTTTATAAGTGCATTTGGGTTTTACCAAAAATCAACCAAAAAGCGAACAATTAATTATTTAAACTAACAATGTTTCCCATCCTTAAAAAGTTACACGAAAATCATTCCCAAGCGTGTCAAAAAGACGAAAAAGAATCTTTGAGAAGGTTTTGCATTATAGTTTTTGAAACACTGTAACGTTTACTTTATAAAATGCTTCACTGCTTAGTTTACAAAGAAAATTAATTGTTGTGATAACAGAATTTCAAGGTGCTTTAAATTTTAGAGGGTTGAGACAGAATTGACCCTTGATATCGCTCAGAAATTAGTATGTAGTGAGTCAAGTGATTATTGCGGTAATTAGTAACTTATCTACTTGTACATTCATTTTAATTGTATTTGTAATCGATAAGCGATAATGAAATATTTCTTAATAAATAAATTTTTGTACAAACTTTCGGATAAATCTGTAAACTGGTAATTTAACATTCTTTAATTGCGTAAAACTTTCATTTGGTTACGTTTCAAAATATGTCCCAATCAATAGCCAACATTCTCACGTCTTGACCATTTTTCACCTCAGCGTAACCATAAAAATAACTGACCAACTAAACTTAATTTATTGAGCATTTCAAGTCCCACTTTTCTCATCTCCTTTCGTTTCGCATTGAGAATCGCAACTTTGTTTATTTAGAAGAACCGAATTAAGCTCGATGCCGCAAGTGAACGAATAAATTATCTCTTAATTTAAATTCATAACGGCTTTTATTGTGGCTTTCTTACATAATAGATTTCATTTGTGTTATGCGAAATGTCACCTCGATTTTACTTTGATAAATTATTTCGCGAATTCGGTGCTTTAATGTGGTTTGAATAAAACGATTGTCGTAATAAATTTTGTTTTCGTGTCGCCAAAATTCCTCAAATAATTATAGGATTTGAAAAAAATTTAATGACATGTTGCTGATGGTATCATTGCCGCAACACCTTGACTCTCTTTACTCTCGAGGTTAAACAATCCACTCGCAATTTTTTTAATAAAATGCCAGTTCCGGGACTCCAACGTGTGGACTTGTTTAATCGTCCTGGCATGCAAATTGATCGCCGAGTGATGATAAACGATTACACGAAAGTGTGGAATTGTCTCAATTGTGAGAAAGGTCCTTAATTGAAAAATTGTGTCATTTGTTCTTCTTCCGGGCCGGAAATTAGCAATTGTCGGCAAAATTCGACTCACCTTTTAATGACCATTGTGCACTAAAGATTTGGTATATGAACACTGGTTTATTGTTCCAATTGCACTACTTTGATAATTCTTGTTTAGTACACATATCACAGTTCAATACTGATTGGCTTTATTCTAATAAACGGTCGTTTACATTCCTTTTGTTTGTTTAAAAATAAAATAAACAAATATTTTGCTGTGTTGTACACTGGCTGAACCTTCAGCCTACTGTGGCACGGACATTTCCATTCCCTGGTTTCTAATCACTGCTGCTCCCACTTCGGCAAGGTGTGCTAATGATGTTGGTCGACTTCTACTTCTTTTATTGTTGTTAAAACATAAACTGTTCATTTTGCAATTGGTATTGAAGTTATTGGGCAAGAAATTTCGCCGGAGCCGAAGAGTGGCCTTGACTTTTGCATTTTTCAGTTCAAATCTGTGCAATTTCTGCTACAGTCGTGGAAATATAAATAATGTGTCACGCAAAAATGTGAGGAAAATCGCTCGAGGCTCTATAATTAAATTATTATTGCGCATTTTTTCAAGTCGGTAATGAAAATTAAATTGTTTTTCACGTTGCTCAGTTACGGTTCGGCGAGTGCGAAAAATGTGCCTCAATTATACAGAAGAATTTCTTGGATTTGGTGGAAAAATCGACCTGATTTAATTATATAGTGTTAAATTTTCAAAAGAGGAAAACCTTGCCGGAAAAAAACAATTTTCTGCTATTTAACAATTATTGACGGTCGGGACAAATGAGAACAATTGATACAGAGTCTATTAATTTCAAGGTTTTGTAAAAATTGAAATTACGAGTATTAAATGTTTTCTAAACGTGCGTCCAGTTCGAGATTCCCAAAATATCATGAACCATTTTTGTTTATTGTATTTAACATTAATTATTTCCAAAATTCTTTTTTTCAGATCAAATACTTTTATTATTTTCCTCTAAAATCGCAAAAAAATTCAAAAAATTTATATTACTCCTTAAATTTTTGTTGTTTTAACTGATTGTGAGCAGTTTATTGAACAACTGAGTTCACATAGTCTTACTAAAGTCTTTATTATTGTTATTGTAATTATTTAAAACGATGATCGTGGCAAAAAATTATAAGCATTTTGCAGAAGGCTTATTATTGGCAACATTTGACTTTTACAATTTATTTTCGAGTTTACTTTATCTTTATTCGTTGTAGTAAATATTTTATGTAGACCTGAACTACGCGTTTCAATTAATTCATAAATATGTTTTATTTATTGCTTCACACAGCTAGTTAGTGCTTTTACGACAATTTGCGCATTAGTTTTCTTTATTTTGTAATTCAGGATTGTCGTTTTCGTGCCACAAAATAATTACGGTGATTGCACGTGTGTTTAATTCAGTCATTCTAATTCTCGTTTAATAACCATTGCGGGATCGTCGCACTAACCGAAGGGCGTCGAAATAAAACTCGTCTTAGTTTTTGTTATATATTTGAAATTTTCCTTTTCGTCCATACATACGCACATTTATGTTGATTTTACATACATACAGACATACAGGAAATCCTTATCGTCTAGTGAAAATGAAAAAATGCCGACCGGAGGAACAGTACAGTTTGTCAATTTGAAATTAGCTAAGTATACGTGTTTATGATTTAAATTCGTTTCTTTTGATTTTGGCACTTTTCAGAAAAACACTGATGCGTTTTTTTGACAAACTTCACCGCTCGCTTGTACTAATTGTCTCGCTAGTAAAAAAAAGGGGGTGAGGGTGGAACTGAGTCGCGATGGAACACTTACACAATAAAAATTAATACAAAAGTAATAACGTACGACTAGGATTACATTTGAGCAACTTGGTGGTGGGAAACCGAAATTAAACGGGCACCAAGTTTGGAAAATTATATTGTTTTTGGTTGTCTTGTGCGATTAAACATTTTGTTGACAGCAGAATTTGACAATGTGATCGGTTAATTTATTGTAAATATTTCTAGGGCCGGCGGCGGGTCGTTTCGGGGGAAAGAATCCGCCGCCGGACGCGTCTATTACATAAGTTAATATTAAATTATTAAACTAATATGTATTCTTTAAAAATACATAGCTATTTGTTCATTAAACCTACGTACGGATCAACTATTTCTAGATTTTTATATATTCAATAATAATGTGACAATGTTCTAGTCCCTCTCTACTGATTCACTTGATTGCATTAAATTACATATTAAGGTTTTTATTTAAAAATTCTTTAAATTAGTAAATAAAATCTGAAATTTCTTTCAACAAATCGTAATATTAGTATTAATAGGAATATGTTTTTGAGATCTAAAATTATAAATTAGTGTGCCCGCGAAGAAGCCGCGTTCCCGGCGGGCGCATTTTGATAGATTTTCTCATCAAACAACGAACCTATGCAATAAAAATTACCTCTATAAAGATCTTGCAAATATGCATAAACGTTCTAAAAGTATATCGAATGATTTTCCCCTGTAATACTGAGTCTTGGTACAACAACTTGGAATATATTTATCGAACAAAATCCCAACCAATACCTCGGGAGTGAGTGAGGGGCGAAAAAAACTTCTCAGTCGGTAAAGTCACAAATATTTAACAATTATTTAAATAACTTGTACAGCGTTTAACAATTCGATTCGTGTGTCCGTTTGCATGAACAGCACAGTGGCGGGGCTCGGCCCCTTCATACAAACAGGTGATATAAATATTTTTCTACTGGTGGCTATACGCATTGTGTATCTCTAGCCCGGTTGTTGTCTCGACGAGGGACTTACGCGAGGCGCTTAAAGCCGAACTGTGGTCTCTGCCTTTGCGCGGGAGGGTGGTTGAGGTTGCCTCTAAACTACTGTCTCTTGGCTTCCACACAGGCGACCCTATAACAAAACGCAATTTGCACAACATTCAAAGCTCAGAAGCAGCCCAGAAACGGACGAAATCGGCTCGGCAAGCCCTGGATGGTCGCATCCAGGGGGCGACTTGAGCGATTTCTACCAAATTTCTGGACTAGAGTCAAGATAGGGTCGTTTGAAGTCCAACAGACATTAAGCTACAACTAGGACTCTCCAACTCAGATTCGAATCTGGGTTGGCGTGTCATGCAAAGCGGGGGTGCTAACTTTGAAAAAATAAAAATTAAGGACTAAAAATCTAGCACTTGATCTGGTCGTGCTATCCCTTGTCTGACTTTCCAGACAGGTAGCACTCGACACAAGTGGGGTTTTCGATACTCAACGATCTGGGGGATTTAAGCGACGATTTGATTTTCTTGGGACTTTTGCCGTCTTTGGGACTAGAGTCTCTGGATCTTCTGTGGGTTCTCGGACTGGACTTTCTGGAATTTTTTGGACTCGGACTGGGTCTTCGTTCTTGTTTTTTCGGGGATTTGGTTTCCGGTCTCTTACCTAGTTCTTCGGTCTGCATGGGTTGGAAGGTTTCCGGGGCGTGCGACGATTGGATCAAGCGGGCTTGGCTTCCGGTACTGCCGGCAGACAAAGTCGAGGTCGTGCTAAAACCCACGATTAATCCGGATTTTTTAGAGACTATTGCGTTCCGGCTTCGGGCTCCGGAATGCAATAAATCCGAGAAAAGGAGATAATCAATACCTGAGAGTTAGGTGGTTGGGGGTCCGGCCGAGAGTGGCCTTCTTGCCCCCTTGGGAGTCCTCCTCGCCCTCGGATTTGGCTCCGGTGTCGTTCCGGTCGTGGTCACTGCGTTTGGGAGGATCTAAAACACGGAGAGGTCAATTTTCCCACGAAAGGAAAATCAAAACGTACCTGCGGCATCTCCTACTGTTTTACTCCGGGACCTGAAGGTCGTGGTGGGTTCGTCCCCTTCCTGGCTGATGTTGTCGTAGTCTATATTCCCGGCCGAGTGCCTTTGCGAGGACTTCTTTTTCGTTTTGCCCAAAGTGTGTGATCCTTGCACTATGACTGTTTTCGTTGCGGGCCGCTCCAGTGTTTGACTGTTGAGATTCTCCCCTTTGTGTCCTGTGACGAGGAGGATTCCCGGTCCCGTGCCCGGTTTCGTCGCCGGTATTGACATATTCCTAACCGATTCCCTGATAATTTGTCTGATGGTTTTAAGAAAGGCGTTTCTGAAGTCAGCAGTGCTGGAATTTCCATCGATAGGAACAAGATTGAAAAGGTTCCGACAATGTTACCTATTAGACAAAACGTAGACCTTCTCTGATCTCCTCTGTAATTGACTTCTTAAGTGAATCAGTTCCCACAGGAAATGAGAATCCATATCCTTAGCGGAGGAAGCTCGTACTTGAACTTCGGTTACAGGAATGAGCACTTGATAGCGAATAATTTCGACTTCGGATGAGGAACCCTTACTGGAAACGCCCTTCAAACACAACGAACAGTTTTACGGGCGGAGCGATTTTTTTTCCCTACTTACCATTAGTTTCTTTTTCTGGCGAAGACGTTCCTTGCAGAGAAAAACGACCGCGGTTTTAAACACGAAGCACATCGCGTGTAGTTCAAGCCCTTTCTTGATTTTCCCCAGGAAATCCGATATGTTCAGCCATTCCACTCCTCCATAATATAATAAATCTCCCGGACTTAGATCGATACTCTGCTTCGAACTCTTTTGGTGTTGGCGGAAGAGGTGGTCGAAAATAGCCCCGTACTCCTCGTGGATTCGCTGCATCTCGTTGATGTGTTCGGCCACTTTCTCCATTCCTTTGAGGGCCTCTTTAAATGCAAGAAACACAAAAGTTTTAACCTGGGTGTTTTTAATTGGTATTGACGATTAGAGTTAAACAGTTAAAGTTCTTGTTTAGATAGTCGAGAGACTTAGCTGTGGGCTCTTACCGACTAAGTGTTGGTGTTCGTCGGTGTTGGGGTCGGTCAAGTTCCGCAACTGTTGCAAGAGCAGAGGGTACTTGAGAATCCGCTGAATCGGTTTTATGAGATAAGACTCTAGAGTGGAGGAATGTTGCTGTTTGGGATTACGGGCCGCGAGGAATTCCTGCAGAGCTTGATTGCCTTCGTCTGCGAAATTCGTTAGTTTGGGGTCCGTATATTTGCGATGATACTTACTCGGATGCAAAACTTTCTGCGCTTTGCTGTGGCTCGCGCAGAACGAGCTGTATAATTTGAAGTGATTTACATAATACAAAAATGCGCTCCCGATGGAAAACAATACATTCTGAAAGGAAAATTTTGAGTCCCCGTCCCGCAAAAAATTCGCGACTCACTTTAAATTGGCTGCTGTATTCAAATTTATGGAAATCCGGCTCAAGATCGAGAGCCTCTTCGAGGTTCTGAAGGAACTGTCTCTGGAACGTGACGATCTCCTGGATGTTTCCGAACAAAGCGTTGATTTCCGCGTTGGACAGGAACGTCTCCCGCTTCAGCGGCTCCAAGTAGTTCTCCAATAAATTGTTGAGATGCTGGGGAGCATCAGGTGCAAAAACTTGGGGATTTATGGGGAGATTTATTTTACCTTGACGTACGCTCGCTCCGTATCTACCAACTCCAAGATGACTTTTCGCAACTTCTCGGCGTCGCTGAGCTGCCGAGAGGGAGTTAGTAGAGTCTGGGAAGTGTTGCTGACTAAACTTCCTGTAGGACTCGATTTGCGCGTTTCAACAGGTGAGCGACAGAAACCGGTCACTTGTTCAGCAGTTTTCAGCAGGTTTTCGATTTCGAACGAGTTTGTACGCGAACTCACCTTTATCCCGGAATCGGTCATCGACGAAGGCGGATTTTCAGACTCGGTAGAGTAGCGGTCTTTGCCTGGAAATGCCGGAAAAAGGAGCGTCAGCAATTACAAAAAAAATCGCTCCGATTCAATAAGAATTTCCGCCTGAACTCAACCGAAAAGTTTCCACAAAGCAACAATAATACACAGGTTTACGAAGAGAAATGCCACAAGAATCTCAAATTTTTTCTTTAAAACTGGCATCAATTACTCGAGTGTTCGGGTTTGATTAATTATTTCTCTATTTTTGAACTTTTCAACTTTGCGTTTCGGTCTATTTAGTTGGCAAAGCCAAATTTTCAAAGCTCAGGGGTGCTTTGAAAGCTCGATTTAACTCGGGTTAAATGTGACCGGACAGAGTAAACACAATTTATTGGCTTAAAGGACGCACCAGCCAATATATCAAAAAAACCTGGAAATAGTTTTAATCCGTTTCAGACACCCGGATTTAATAAAACCCGGAAAGAAAGCGTCGCAAACTCGTGTAACTTTTCAGCGTATAATGAAGACCGGGAAAAAAGCGTAACCTGTTTGACATCGCGGTAATCCTTTTTTTGTTTGCTTTTGAGCTTTGTCCTGATCCTTCTTCTAATAAAGCGCCAACTTTGATCTCGACTTTGTGATTAAAATTCAAAACTAGTTATGACAGCGACTACTCTACACTAATCTACTCACTCCAACCTGGAGCAGGCACGATGAGTCCGGAGATCATTTCCTCGCTGATGACTGGGGGTTCCGACGGAGGTGGAGGACAGACTAAGCTTTCGATGATGTCGTCAGTCGCCCGGAGGATTCCAACCAGTTCCGGAGGCTCGGTCCGGGACGACCTCATCATCATACACAAAGCCAGCTCCTCCTGCAAGACACTTTCGAGGTACATCATGTCCAGGTCGGACACGATGGCGCCGTTTATGACCATGATTTCGTCGCCCTTTATGATGCCGTTTTGCATCGCTACGCTTTTATCTTCGACGCGACTGACGTAGCAGCAAAGCTCGTCCTGTCTGTCGGCGTTTTCGACCAGTTCGGCCTCGACGCTGAAGCCCCACATCTGCTCCAACGTGCTCCGCGAGAGCTCCACTTGGTACAGGATTTTCGCACAGACCTCGACGACTTCGTGCGTGTGGAGCTATTTAAGGAAAAACAAAATATTTTAAAATCCTATCAGAGAACTATTCTTTATTTTATTTTTTATTTTTTGGAAATGAATTAGAACAAAATTATTCCCGCAGATATTTTTATTTATCGTTTTTTTTCCGGGAAAATAGGGAAATATTTATCGTACGAAATCCGATTTAGTTCCCTCCTAATTGAGTCCTGAAATACAGCAGACGTTTTCGAAAAATATAATATTAAACAGCGGTCCCAATTTATTTTTAGCTCAATTAGAGAGTTGCAACGCAGGCCTACACAGCCGGTTGCATAGCAGTCTTAATTCCGGAACGTTTTCCATTTCCGGTTTGTTATTTCGCCCTAATTAGATTAAAGTTCGCGTCCTCTCGGTTCATTAAATCTGAAACAGATCGAGACGAACTTCCGAACTTTGTGACATTGTGTTCGATTTTTAGCGGTGAATTCAGATAAATCATCTCGCGTATTCGGCTTTTGACACGTTAAATTGCCGCTTTTTGTAATTTTTCATGTTTCTGAAACAAGTTTATCTTAATTTTTTACCGGCGGAGGTAATCTCGTCAAAACTTGCGATCATCAATCATCGATTTTTTTACTCGTCGTGTGGCTTTAAAGTTTAATGAGCCACTGATTGAACAATCAGTCAACTGTTGATTCATTAAATATACAAGCATTAAATTGTCATTAATTAACCGCGGAAAACTGCTGATGCAAAGCTGAATTATTGATTCGATGACTCTACCTGTGAACTTCGATAGGAAATTATTCTGGTCCAACAGGTATTTGAATTGAGTACGTGCACGGACAAGGGATAATCAAATCGAAATGATTTGTCGATGGTTTGCTCTGACACTAGGGACACATTCGCAATGTTGCTTTGTTCAGATTCAATTTGCTGCAAATGATTCTGGCAGACTTTTAATCGGCAAACTGCACGGATTTGCATCGGCGCGAGAAACAAATAAAGGTCGCTACGAATTTAATTCGACTTTAATTACGGGCAGCGAAATTACTAGTTACTAAAGTCCCGACTTTAACTACGTCAAAGAATTGGAATTGGTTCATAATTGGTTAAATATGTACGTAGAAAATCCGTAAAAGTGAAGTTTAGATTTTTCTTCATTCTTATAAGACTTCTTATACTACTTACACTTATACCTATACTTATACAGTCTCACAAAATAGTAATTAGGTTGTTTTGCTTTTTCTCAACTGTAAGGATAGTCAATTTTTATTTGAATAAAGCCCCGCTCTGTAATTATATTCCAAATCACAACGGCGCTATAATTTGACATTTGATATTTGCACACAATAAATTCCATCCCCAGCCAAAGTGTCCCATTTATTGAATTTTGCGGCACACCTCATATTAATTTCATCGCGCAATTTCTCCTGTGCGCTCTCAAATTTACCTAATAACAAGCCCGTCTCCCGAACCCCTCCAAACTCCTCACAATAATTCGATCTCCTACCATTTTTCCCCTTTTTAATTTCCCGCATGCTTAATTGGCCTCAGCTCGGAAAAATCTCGTTACGCTAATCTCATTATTACTCACGTAAGTCTCGATCAGGTCGCTTCTGTGAGGCACAAAGTAGTTGTCCCATACATATAAAGTCCCATACATATAAAATTATTTAGTAAAAAAACGCTCCAGTTCCGTTTCTATAAATTAATTCACCAATAAAATAAATTATTGTTTTTTTTAACTGCTGTCAATTTTTTTTTAATCTGATTTGCTTCTTTTCTATCCTCTATACTTAGAGAATTCCTACCTCTCTGTTTTTTGTTCCTATTCCTCCTTTTTTGTGTTTTTTTTTCTATTCTACATTATCTTTATTGTCTATTTTCTATTCTATGCTCTATTCTCTATCCGAGACTCTATATTAGCAAGCATTTCTTTATTCTTTATTAATCTACGAGGTTTCTTAAACCAAATTTGCTCGTAATCAAGCGAGTTTCAGTTTTTTAGAAAAAATTTTTAGGAATACATACAAAGAAAAAATTTCAATACTCAAAAAAAATTCTTTTCAGTTTTCTTCTATTATCGCGGCATGATGGGATAATAGAATGGCTCGGTATATCATTATTAAAGTATTAAACAATAAGTGTTGACGAAAAAGTACTAATTTAACTCTTCTTTTGTCTGTTAGGTGCATTTCCTCAAATTTTTAAAACATTTTCTGCTTTGGTCGTATATTTAAATTAGTACTGTTCTTAATCAAAGTATGTTTCTTTAGAAAAACATATTTTTTTGAGTAGCTGCGTATTACCATAATCTGAAAACCGTGGTAAAATTGCTTTATCAACTTTTGCGAATTAACAATTTCTGCTTGTCGATAAAATTCAGTTAAATCGTTCTGTGTGAAAAACAACAGGACAGTAAAAATACTAATAACTGGACACACTAATAAAGGTGTTGTAATGAGAGGAAGTTATTCAGTTTGAAAATATCACTCACGATTTTTTTACAATCACAATAATTCGATCTCCTCCCATTTTTCCCCTTTTTAATTTCCCGCATGCTTAATTGGCCTCAGCTCGGAAAAATCTCGTTACGCTAATCTTATTATTACTCACGTAAGTCTCGATCAGGTCGCTTCTGTGAGGCACAAAGTAGTTGTGGTCCTCCATGTCCCGCCTCTTCTTCACCCTTATGAAGTGTTCCGTGCAGCTGAGGTTTTTCCTCGCGCAAGCACTCGCCAGGAACTCCTCCACCGACATGGAGTCGCGCACGTAGACCGTGGCCGAATTCCCGTCTGGCAGTGACACCTTAACGGTCTTTTCGCTCTCTTCCCGGGAATTTATCTGCAACACAATAAGGCGTGCATCTTGTAATCGTTTTCCGATAGTCGGGTGATGGCTGTCGACGGCAGGGCTCGAGCTATGATTAAATTAATAAACTTGGAATATTGAGAGTTAGGGTGTAAAAGCTCAGCTAATTCCAAAACGATTCGTGTTTTACGACGCGTCTCTCCTCATACCTGCAAAGACCTCCTGCTCGAGCCGCTGTTGGACCTGGACAGAAGCGGCGGCCTTCTCTTCGTCGCTCCTCGGCCTGCGAGCAGGTTGTTGAGTAAAGAGGGACTCCGCGCACAAATAAAGGCATGAAAGGAGGAAACGGTAAACACTCCCAACTTATTTAAGGTATTCTTCGTTGCTCTCGAGACGTGCGTCAGCAAGGACTGCAACAAATTTCATTCAGAGATGTGCAAACTGCTTCAGTTAATTGCAGTTACATTACTTCTGGCAAATCGTACTAATTAATTACTACGCAAAATACACAAGTAATTACTGCTCCAAGTAATTATACTTGACTGACCTTAGGGTTGGGCAGTTCTCCGCTCTGCAGACTGGCCATGTAGCACCGGAGCCGAAACTGTTCGCAATGCAGCCTTTCCAGGTTTTCCTCCCATTGTACCACCTGATTGGCGATTTGCTGCCGAGCGTCGGAGTCTCCCACGACGCTTTGCTGCATTTCGGCCATGTGTTTGAGCTTGTAGTCCTGCAACCGGGGTTTTTTCGCACTTAAAACAATTACAGCGCGATTTCGGACACTCGGAGTTATGCTCCATTTCACATCGGGCCGTAAATTTCGCCAGCGTTCCGGGAATTCCGGCCCTACTTTTGGTTGTTTTGTGGCTTTGGAACGCGGCCAAATTCGGCGGCCCGCCCTAGCCCGCTTTTTTCAAGGAATTGTCTAATTCCTTCGCAATATCGCTGCGATTCAAAACATGTGACTGAAAGCTTTTTTAAATCTCTTGAAAAGGTGAATAAAGCTGCTGAATAAATAGAGGATCTTTCAGGCGACGCGAGGATCCTTTCGATATGTTTTCGAATATTTGCATAATGTAGGGGTAAAAATTAGACTCACGGTCTCGATGGCTTTCTCCAAGCGGAAAATCTCCTCTTGCAGCAGATGCAGAGTGCCGGTTTTGCCGCGATGGCGAGCAAAAGCCGCAGCACAGGCGCTGTGAATGCTATTCACCCAGTTCTCCAGCTCGACCTGAAAAACCTCGACTTCACACCACCGACTTACGACAATACATATTCATGTTTTTCGCTCGCATCAGTTGTTATTAAATAATCTAATCGTGTTGGTAAATTAGCCGCAAAATTGAGTTGGAGCACCCTCGCCGTCTTGAACCCTCCCTTGAAACATTAATCGTTCGTTTGTCTATACACTTTCAGCATCACCTCGCAATCGGAGGTTATATGGGAGAACGCTCGGCGTATTCCCTTTGTGCTTTTGACATTTTCGGATATATTATTACGTAAATAAATTATCCGGAGGAACGCCTTGCTCTAAAAGCACTTTGTCTCAAGTTTTATTCGTCCCTACACCGCGCGCCGGCCTAAATATTGGATGCACATAACTTTCAAACTTTTCTTGTTCCGACACCAATTCCTGCAACTTTTCGCAATTTAACTAATACGCGGCGTGTTAACCACCGAAATAAAATTCCAAGCGAATCCCGCTCCTTGCATTTTTCAGGAGGTAATTACGCCAGGAGCAAAGGATTAAAAGAACTCAGCTACACATTCTCATTTTGAAAGACGAGCTCACAGGGTGGAATTTTCAGACATGATTATAGATTAAACACATTTGATCTGTGGTTCGCGAACCACAGATAGAAAAGTGCCACTTTGAGCAATGTTTCCTTCTGTTACCTGACAAGGCGCTTGGAACAAGTAGGCGTCACCGAACGCCGTACTCAGGCAGAAAATGTAGTCTCTTTTGGGGTGTTCTGGGATGGGCTGCATGATGGCGCCGTCGACGATGATGAGGTGTTTGGGCGCCGCCTCCACGGAGCGGCCCTCGCGCGAGTCGCAGGGGTAGAACAGCAGAGTGGTGCCCTTCAAGCACACCCAGTAGCCCTTCCAGCCGCGTTTGCGGGCCAGTTCGATCTGGTGCTTCTTTCGCAAGAGCCATTTCTTCACGCTGAGGAATCTGCAACAGAAAAATTCCAATTCGGCTTTGATACGCTTCAAAGAGTCGCTTTTAGCTCGTTATCGGGGTGATACAACCCCAGGTCGCATTATTAGGTGCACCCAATCGATACATTCGGTGCTCGAGGCTTCACACAACTGCTAAATCTGTCACGAATACCCCCAGCACTGTATTAATTACCCGAAGATTGCGGCCGGGTGGCTGATGAAAATATGGCACCTAATTAGGCAAGCAAATGGCATAATAAACCGGGCATTAATTGCGACATAAAGTGGACGGGTTTATTGCCAATAAAGGCAAGGTTTGCTATTTCCACGCTAGCGTTGTATTTTGTGCTCGTGGGTCAAAAGTCGCCACTCCCCGCGGGCCCAATCGGGCGAAAATGTCGGCTTTGTATTCTTTTGTTTGTGTTGTTTTTGCGCTTGGGCCCTTTTTATCTTTCTCTTGATGGATGGAGAGTTCGCACAGCACATAAAACGTGCCAATCCGCCAGTATCACCGCCACGTGAAGAGTTTACATAAAAAATCCAAGAAATAAAAACCTTGTTTCGGTGTTTGCCGGTGACAGTTTAAATCCTCCGGACGACAAATCCAATTCTTTGTTAATTGCAAGACGTTGCGACCGCAACATTAATCAACACCGGCCATCCATCACGTCCTAATTAATTGTTCCCCAAAAATTCGTTGTCGAAACCAACAGTTCCGACAACAAAACGCAGCCACTCACACAGAAAATTACAATCCTATTCAAATCGTAATTAGTGCCGGTTTGTCCCGGTTTAATATTTAAAACGTTCCGGAATGAGCGTTTACCGCGGATGCTAAATCAACGAAAGGAATTGTTTTCCGCGAAATAGCGACATTTTCTAGTTTTGGATACGAAGCACCCTGTATTGTGCTCGTTAGGGCGATGCTAAAGCTAAATTTCGCTCTAGTCGGCAAATATAAATAAGAAACGGTCGATATGTCTCTAGGCGTGGAAAAACATTTCATCTCGGGGAGATACTAATGAAGACCGGTGGCGCTATCTGCTGTCAATTTACAGAGCAAGGGTGCTCTTAAGAGTGATTCATATGGTAATCGCCTTTTTGATATGTTAATCCCACCCTAAACTTATCAAATTTTGGCCCAAAGCACACCCAATTTGGCCAAAATTATCAACAAATCAGGCTCTAACCGCTACAACCAAACATTTTCCACGGTTTACATTTTCAAGAATTATTATTATTTATTGGCGGGTTTCGAAAAAAAGAAACTTTTATTTTGTAGAAATGTGTTGAGTATTTGCTTGTGTAGATAAGCCGTTTCTTCTGCTTTTCTAATCCGACCCCTGCGCATTTTTCCATCCCCTGAAGCGTCCCCATTGTGCTTGAAAATCCATCAGCAAGCCATTCCCGATAAACTCCCGTCACTTTTCACTGTCCGCACTTTGTAACAGAAATAAATTTATATAATGTGCGCCTTATTTCCCTCCCCGTGCCAATAAATCCCCGGACAAAAACTGCCGAAATTCGATCAGTTCCAACATCAAAGACCTCATCGGTGTAATAAACAAGTCTGCGTCCTAAGTGGACCCAAATAGATTAAACCGTCACGTCGGAGCGTTTTCTTTGTCCGCTGTTGTGCGTCGAAATTTCAATTTTGCAGCTAGTGAAAAATGACAAGTACATCTCTCCGAAGTGTCACCGAAAAATTTCAATGAAAAATGGATGCTAAAGCGACGACAAATTGTGTTTTCTGGGGCGTTAATTAAACCCACATGTGCTAGAAATAGTTGGAGTTTTCGGGCTTAAATTTGAATCTAGTTTGAGGTCGCGGAGCCTCGAGGGTGTGGTTATTACGGGCGAAAAAGTTGCCATTTTTGCGCTTGAGCAATTAGGGTTTTGGTAATTCCGGGGAATACCGCAGCGGAACGCATGTGTTGTTTAATTACGAGAGGAGGTGGCGTAAATCTCCTACAACTTAATTAAGTTGGAAAATGCAGCCTCGTTATCGACTCTCAGACGTATTGTCTTAGCGTCTTGTTAGTTTCAAGGATCGAACTGTCGATTTCTGATTCCGGCAATTAACAACAAAGTCTGTGCTATTTTCAAAGAGTGATTACACTTTGGCTAACCTAATCACAAGTTCGAGGAGCAGACGAGAAATGCAAATGCTGTGTTTAGTTTCACTCGAACAATAGACTGAATAGAAACAGAGGCTAGGTGATAGCAAACCTGGGATATTTCTTGTCACAAAGACTTGCTTGTTCTCGACGACGAAAATTGATAGTCGACTCGCAGCTCGCGTTTAGCTTTTGTGGACGAAACTAATTCCGCATTTGGAGGAAAACAAAAATTGCTCCGGCGGGTTCAGGGCCACTGGAGCCTCATGGCAATGAAAAAATTTTGCCCGAAACATAAATATTGATAGATATTGATTTATTTCCATGAGCTACAATAAACAGGGACGGATCTTCGCAATTTTGAATGGAGACTGGACAGTACCTTTAGACAAAAAATACAAACGGAACCTGAGACACTAAAATATTGAAAAGGGTATTTTTGCAATTCTGAGAAGCCGGGACGCGTCTTCCGGAAAACCCGCATAAACACTCGACTAGATAAACAGTGGAATAAGCATGTGAATTCCTTATCCCGTTTTTTCCACAAATACCGATGACCAATCGGACCTCCCAGCCTTGACCGATTAGACGCAGAATCTCCTCCAAATAATAAACAAGCCAAATTTGTACTATGCTCTCGTCTCGTTTATTCCATCAGTCAAAGATCACACGCGACCGGAGTGAAACATTTAGCAATTCCCCCGTCCGAAGTACTCTCACCACTCTTAAAATAAATGTCCACTTCATGCCGTTTACGGGTCACAAGGCGACCCCAAGTTCACTCGTCTCGATAGAGCCCGTTCAAATTGTTTGCATTATCGAACGAATTTAATTCTGTGTTCGCATTTGTGTCACGTCTCGCTTGAATTATTGCGGAAAAGTTCCAGTGCTCGGAATCATGTTGCTCGTGACGGGTGTTTTGCTCATGGCGGTGTCCAGCAGGGCGATCACCAACAACGCCGACCTGATTTGGTATGACGACGATGGGCAAACGCAGAACTATTTCGCCCGACAAGCTTTCCCCGAGGGGTTCAACAGGACACGCAAAATCATTGTGAATCAGAAATTCCCCTATTTGTGGGAAGTGAAGTTCTCGTTTTTTGATAATTTGGAGGAGTTGGTGATTGATGATTGTGGCGTGAATGAGATCAAACCTAACACATTTAAGGATTTGAAACCTCTGACGAACCTCAGTTTGAGTTGGAACCACATTAAAGAAATTAAAGAAGGGATTTTTAATTTTGTCGAAGTGAAGAACCTGAACCTGTCGCATAATCGGATCAGGATCTTGGCCGACCGTGCGTTTGATAATATGCCAGTGTTGGAAAGAGTTATCCTCGATTTCAACGAACTGAAGCACTGGAGTGGCGAATGGTTTTCGGGTTGTCCCCAATTAGCCACAGTTTCGATGACGCACAATTTCCTCGAGGAACTGCCGGCGAAAGCTTTCAAAAACTTCTGGAGGCAACAAGAAGTTGCAAATCTTTATTTCAGTTATAACAAGATCCGGCAACTGGATCGCGAAGTATTTTTAGGGAGTGCAAAGTTCGGTGATTTGTTCCTAGACTGGAACGACGTTCCTCGAATTGATGGTCACACTTTCGCCACTTTGCAATCCGTCAATCACCTAAATTTGAACGGAGATTCCTTGCGCTGTTTATCCGAAGAATTCCTCACCAAAGTGCTCAACAAGACCCAACTCCTGAGCGTCGTCGGAAATCCCCTCAAGTGCGAGTGTTTCAAAGAATTGATAAAACGAGAAAAGGAAATTAAGACCAAAATCAAATACTCGACTGTTGATTGCTGATAATAAATCATAATTTAAAAGACTGAGTTTTTTTCCCTCGTAATCCGACATTCAAATCCGAATTGCTATGCATAGAAAATACACCCTGAATAAATGATGCCCGAGTTTCGTATAAATTTAAAAAATTAGAATAGTAATTAGTCGACTACGGACACCTGTCAAGAGCTTAATTTGCCCTTTCACGGCGAAAAAATAGCGAGCTTTAATCAAAGGTTTGTTAAGAAACGTCAGCGGAAATTATTACGTAAGAAAAATGATAAATTGGACTATTTTAGAACCATTTATTTACGCGTGGGATAATTGCTTTCGAGTCTAATTGGGCCATTTTCTAATTAAATTACAATTACGTCGAGGCGTTTGCTGCGAACTTAGAAGGCTTTGCTAAAAATGTGTGAAAATACAGTTTCCAAAGGGAGTTCTTGTAGAAAGAAAGGCCATTTCAGCACTCATTTTGGAAAAAATACCAATAATCCCTTGGGAGTTCAGCGTCAATCCTTAAAATCTTTTCAGGAAATTCTCGCAAAAAATGAGGAGCTTCTTTAGCATCTGCACCGAGTTTTTTCACCTTTTGTGGTCTACCCCAAGTAAATAAAGAAATAAATCAACGGTTTTGCATAAAACCTTGCCAAAATATTTATTTGCGAATTTATTAGAATTTATTGGCTTTCAAATCGTTACTTGGCTGGTTTCGCCGATCGTTCTGGGGCTCCGCTTGCGAAATAAAAATATATATTGGAATTTAAACGGCAGGTTAATCTTGCGTGGGATTCTCGTTATCGTTCCTGGCGCCTATCCCGATCCCGAAATCATCAATACCGACTCCAGCAATAAATTTCCGCCGGAATCGCGCCAAAAATTCGCACAACTTTTTCCATTTCTATCGTGGTTTCCATTATTTTAATTGGAGTCGTAATTAACACCTGCTTTAAATAAAATAAATTGCGGACTTGAGCAGATTTCGACTCATTAGACTCAAAACGAGTTTACAAAAGGAGAATTTATTAAAATTACTCCGAGGAAAATGGGCTTTGACAATTAGCCGAGGCCCGGATTAAATTTGCATCGATATGGAGCCGTATGTCAAAAGATTAGAAAATCTCCGCCGTAATCAAATTTAAAACGGGATTAATTTCAAGTTTAGCTCGGGCCAAGTTTCAGGTGAGAGATAATTCCGTTTTATTACGCTTTAAATTCAAACAATAAACTTTGCATTGATAGATTGGGAAAGTTGGTATTTCGTCCCGGCTTCTTATGTTAATTATTCCGGCTCCATTTCAGTCATTTTTCGCAAAGTTTCGTGATTAACGGCGCATTTTTCAGCGTTTCAGTTATTCATCGACCCTTCAAGGATTAAAACTTGAGTAATTGCGGTCTTACATATTCATAACCCCTGAATCGCGTTTTAATTTCTTGGACCAGTTTCGGATTTTTCAAGGAGAATTATTGGAGGAAGCTCGGCGGTTGCGTTCTGTTGGTTTATTTTTCTCGTGTAATAAATACAAAACTCCATGTCTGACACTTTGTTCTTTATTAAGCGTTCAAGTTTCGTGCGCCATGAAAAATAATCGGGGAAAAAGCTTCACTTTATTAAGATAAGCTCGCGGATTCGGGTCGGGAGCTTCGCAAAGCTACTGAAAGATTATTGCCTATTACGACTTAAATTTTAACTCTAATATTAAAATTAATAATCCGGAAGGTCGACAGGGAAACAAAGTCAGGCCCGGATTGAATTAATTCAAATGTTCGAGTATTTTTTACGGTTATGGAGTAGTGAATATAAATCGGTTCAGTTTGAGCTTACGAGGCATTTTCGACGAAGCAAAGCTCGACACTCTAGTTTTATTGCCCAAAAAAACTTCATATTTTAGGAGTGATGATTAATTTGCCAATAAACGAGTTCGCTTTCGTTGATTAAACCGCTCGAAAGCTCTTTAACAATGATTAATACGGAAATATCACCCTACAAAGCTTATTTATACACGCAGTTTCCTTAATAAAAAATTCCGCCGAAACTACGATGATTTATTGTGCCAACTGAATATTCATTGTATTATTTCCAGGTCGTTAATAGCGAGTTTTGCAGGATTTCGTAACTCTTTGCGCACTTATTTTTAATGTATTGTGGCTCGTTTCAGGTAACTATTTCCAATTCGATAAATTTTCAATTTTACGTTATTTCATTTCAAGTTTTGAAGACGCGACTTTATTAAAGTTTTTGGAGCAAAGTTTTTATTTCCGAGACACAATTTCTGTACTTTCCAGACTTGTGATTGTTGTAAAATTTGAAATATTGCGCTATTCAGGTTTTCAGTCGACGAATTTCCGACGACAGATCAATCGGTGATTAATGATCTCGGGTGAAAAAGTTGCAGGGGATTTTGGGCAAAGGCGAGTAATGACCGGATTTTTCCGCGAGAGGATATTTCGGGCTTCTTTGTTCCAAGCGAAAGTTGGATCACAAAATAAAAGATTTTACGAATTGAGTTAATCTTCTGGGATTTCTTGCAAATTTTCCGAAAAAATTTTAATAACGAAATACTTACAAATCTCCTCAAAACCTTGCCAAATTATGACAAAAATTAAGGAGTTCTCCCCGACGCAGACCTGCAACCTAATAAATTCAATTCCCTTTGTTCGAAGCTTTAAAATCAACAATGGGCCAATTAAGGCGATTATGAAAATTTGTGGACCCCAAGTAGGATTTTTCGCGTTACACCTTGGATTAAATTTTCAATTAGACACAATGGCGCTTGGGCCAACTTTAATAAAAGCACAATTTGGGTCAATATTGACGCAGAACGCGTTTATGTCGCAATAATTAGTCAAATTACAGTTCCTCTGTTGATTCTTTTAATCCCCATCTTTTTGGACACAAAACACCGCTCCGGGATTGACCCCGACTCGGTTTTATTACCCAACTTTAGCAAATTTGTTAAACGTAGACGTGCAATAATCAGTGGACTCGGAGTTTGGCTGCTGAAGACGTGACCGTTTCGAGAGCCTATTAGTGTGGACATGGAACCATTATCGAGCCGTCGCTTGTTATGAGTTCTTTTTACGAGTCCAAGACCTGTGGAGTTTCATCAAGACGATTGTCGAGTAAATGAGCACAACTTTTCCAACGCATTTTTGGAATTTGCCGTGTTACGCACCGAACAGTTTTAATTGTCCAAGTCCGGATTTTTAATAACTCGCCCGGAAAAAAGTTATGACCGGAAACGCATCCGGTTCCGGGCAGAACATCATTGACTTTGTGTATTTATTGTATCAGTAGTTATTGCCTTCCACCTCACGTAACACTGCTAATAAGCGGCTCCGGAGTACTTACCCGGCTTTCCGGACGGCTCCGGTGCAGTTGAAAGAGGCAGCGGCGGTTCCCGTCTGTTTCGCTTTATAAGGCGAGTTCATAACGCTCTCGCCATCATCTTCGTCGGACACCGCCGTCGTTAACGACATGCGGTCATCGTCGGATATCTGCAAAAGAGGTTTTAATCAGCTTTCGAGGGCCACTCCATCAAATCAAGTAGTTTTCAATCAACAGGGGAGCGAAGATCGCTGAAATTCGAGTGCATCAAAGTTTCAGGCTTCTAATTAAAAGTTTCGAGCCGATTGAAAACAATACGAAGCTTACAAAGGGCCTTAATTAGAGGATATTTGTTGCGAAATATTGGAATAAAATTGAATTAGAAGAATTTCAGGCCTTGAAACGAATCGAAAACGGGCAATTTCGTGCCACTTTCACAAACAAATCGGACTTTTTGTGCATTAAGAAGCGAAGGTCCTGACAAAGGCGAATCGGGCAAATGCCCATCTGACCCAATTACATCCGATTCCGGGACCAGGATTTTTACTCGATTTTAATATTTCAAACAAGCTTTCAGACCGTAATATAATTGCATTGATTCGAATAATGGGATGCGATCTAGGTCAAAACATTTTTTAAATGTTTTCAGGTCATAAAATTAATGGAACGCTTATTGTTACACTTTTACTTCAATAAACACACAATATTTACTTTGTGAACTAGTCACGTCCTTTGTTGTCCTTCCACAATAACAAACAAAGAGTTTTCCGTCTTTAAACACATTACTAACCGTCCATCTAATCCATTCCACCTAATTAATCTGGTACAAAAAAATTCCGGTAAAATCCGGCTTCTTTGTCGTATTGCAATTGAAAATTGAAGAGTCCTCGCTCAGGTGCGTCGAGACTCTCGGGCCAAGTGGTGTGCCCGAGAAACAAAGCTCTTCGTCTCAAAGTGTGCTACAGTGTTGCAGCCTTTTCGCGGACAAAGAACGAACAAAAGGAATATTAATCGAGAGTTCGACTCCTGTTGACTTTCCGGCGAAATGTTGACGGATAATTCGATGCGCATCCAACGATTTTAATTGAAAAGCCAAAGCTAGAATCGATAACTAGCGCTAATTAATTGCGGTGGCAGGCGGGATTTTTTATTATAATGCGATTTTTCAGGATTAGCGCTTTTTTATGAAATTAACTGTTCTACACAGCGAGCGGTTGAAGGAAATTAAGTTAAAGAGTTTTTCTTATTTTATTTCTTCTTAAAATTCTCCTCAAGTTTATTAAAACGTTGCATCTTTTTCCCCGAGAGGATTTTTTAGTTGTCTCCGCCTATAAAGATTTCATTTTTTATGGCGACGTATTTACGATTTTAACTTAACTTTTCAGATGTGAGCACATATTCAGAGAAAATGTAACTACAGACGATAAGCTATTTATATCACAGGCTGCCTTCTTGGAGAAATTCCAAAGTTTTTCATGCATTATTTGGGTTCTGGTTGTGCAGAAACGGAAAAGTTTATCCCAAAAAGTTTATTCCCAAAATGTAATACCACAACAAAACACCAATGTGACATAAATTTCTATTTTATTTTAAAAACGATGAGCGGAAATTTAACAGCTAACAACAATATTTTGCGTTAAAAACAAATTTTTGTTGAAAGTGTAACACGTTTGACGAGTGATTGCACAAACTGGCGCAAACGATAATTAATTTGAAAAATAGTACAAATATTGACAATTTATTTAGCAAACGGCCGGCAGTACTCGTCCTAGTTGATTAAAAAATGTAAACAACAATATTAAATTTCCCGACTTTCATAATTTGCATTCATTTTTCACCCGCGACCCTTTAAATAAAGCTGCAACTTTCCCTCCCGTTTGTTTATCCTTCGAAAACTTTATTTTTCTTTTAATAAATTCCTTTATTTTTATCGCGCTTGAAAGATTCTCCAGGCCCGTACCGGCGCTAATTGCGGCCGCAACCGTATTTCACGCGATATCGCAGGTCCGTACAATTACATTTCCTGTTCGCAGTAAATTACAATGGGCCCAGGTGTGAATTAAATCACTCGGCGACATCGCGTCCGACATTAATCATTCTCGAACGCACAATTGCGGAAAAATCGCTGATAAACAGATGCGATAAACGAAAGGTGGACTAACTAAACTAATTCCGACCGAAAAAAGATAAACCGGCGCACATGTATTGCAAAACGGGGACTCGAAAAACCAGCACTAATGAGTTCATATTTCACAGAAGCCATTAATCAATAGAGGCTGCGATGTGGCTGTGATGCGGGAGTAACACTAAACAAGGATTGTGAGAGAAATAAATACGGTTTCAGGAGGGAGAATTGATTGGGTGGGAGTGTGTTACAATTATTCTTCGATTGTTAACTTTGACTCAAAGTACAAACCTAATTTGAGGGCGGATCATATTCGTGTTTGTTTGAGAACACTCAAACAAAGTTTCTTCCAATTTGTCACACTTAAAGGTTGGAAAGAAACTCTTAGTGCTTTGCGCAACTTTACTCAAATGTTGTGTATACAGAATTTTCCAAAAAATTATTAATTCTGTAGTCTTATTTTGGTGGAAATTTGTTCTGTCTGGGTTTGTAATCCATCTCTTTCAAACTTCAGATAATTTTCTCAAGGGGCTCCAAATAAATATTTATCATTTACCTTTTCAACGAGAATCAAGCTGAAAATGTTACCAAGTAGAAGGGGATAACTGGGGCGAAGAATTAGCATTCAAATGAGCTTACGAAGAGTTAATTTGGGAAAACTTAATTCTAAATATTGTTATTAATTATAAACAACGGATAAAACCATTAAATCGCTAACTTCAAAGCTGTAAAGCACGTAATTGTGCCAAATTTTTATCAAGGGATTAAAATCTGAGTGCATCCCATTGAAGGTCTATTTGAACATCAGTGTTTCAGTCGAGTGCGTCACTTTAATTACTGTATTAAAAAGTCCAGTGATACATTATGGAGCTTGCTCGCTTATGCTTTGATCCTTTATCAGATTTGTGTCGCAAAAATTCGGTATTACTAGCTCATAATCAACAAAATTGTTGCAATTAGCATAAACTTCCCTAAACTCAATTTAAACTTCACGTATGAATATGTAAGTCTGGTCTTTAATCCACTGCATCGACAAAAACTCCGGTCCATTTAAAGTAAGAAACTTTCCCAAACAAGCCTTAATTAGAATTCATAATCATCCGACTTTAAGTTTAGGCCGAAGTTTTACCAAGTTGTAATTAAGTGGCTTTGTCCTTCTAACAATTGGCGAATTTTTAAGCCTGGAACCATCGATACATTTCACACCCGACGAGACGATAAATGTCTTATTTCCTCCTGAAATATTCCCCATTTAGGTAATGCGAGAAGGGAATAAAATTTCCGCGATTCATATTTTGTATTCCCAGAGATTATTTATTTCAAGTGTTTGTTTAAAATAAATCGCTATCCCGGCGCATCCACCATTTCGAACTTCATCGCTCCACTTTTAAAAAAATCGTGTGTTGAATCGGCCACCTTCGACGTGTCGCGCTTTCCCGGAACGAGTTTTTTCAGTCGACTTTATTTAATTTCGTCGAGGGTTGCTACCGGCGGCTTGTAAACAAGTTTTCAGCATATTGCTATTAAATTCCGGCTGGAAAATCCGGGAATGCAATCGGCGTCAAATTCGGGACATAAAAATTGCACGTGGAGGTTATCTACGCGTCCATGGAGCGTTTTCTAGGCAAATCAGCCGTTATCCTGCGACGTGACTGATATACGATATCGACTCCCGGAATAAATTCGCTTAATTCCGAGCGATTCTAAACGCCGTAAACAGATTGCGTCGGAATTGTTTTCGGTGCGAAGGTGTCCCTGGCGGCCCTTCACGAAATAGATTCGACACGAAATGTCCGAATTAATTCGGGAAAAAACACAGGGATGAATAATTTCCACATAAAAGGAGGGATATAATCTCCGGTGGGAGAGTCAATAATAATCTTGACCGGTTCGCGGTACAAAGGGCTTTGTTTCGGAATAATTTGCGTGACGTCAGGGGTTTTTAAGCTTGTTGGAATCGATTCAGACTGCGACAAGAGCGGTTTTAATTTTTAGTTTTGCGTTGAGTGATTCGCATTTCAAGTGACGCCGTTTTTGTGCTGCTTTCAGTTTTTCACTTGGATACATCGCTTTAATTAGTCCATTAAAAAGTATCAGGACCATCGGGGATCTCCAGCTTATGACGCGATCTTCTACTAATACTCTGAGATTCCAGACAAGTTTTTGTGTGAAAAATTCTACTAAATATATTTAGAAATGTTTATTTTTGGCTTGAAACTCTAACACCCACCAACCAAAAATAGATAAAATGTTCCGTTCTCACTTTTTTCCTTCATATTCGAGCATTTGCATATCATTAAGAACACTTTCGGTTGAGATGTACACTGTTATTCTACAGCTTTAGGTTTTTACTTTTTACATTACATAGCAACTTTCAAAATATCATGGTTATTTTTATCACTCCTAAGTATTGCCATTTTAATATCAAGTAATTTATAAATCGAACATGTTTTAATTTAAAAAAGTTGTCGTACAAATGCGTGTTTCATTTGATTAAAGCTCTTTCAATTGCCTTTAAATAGATACAGTATTTAATTTGGTTTTCAGTAAATTCGATACAACCGTTGCTAATTAATTTAATTCAGAATTTACATTTTTGCTAAAATCTCAAACCCAATACACGAAAAATTGTAAACCTGTTAACAATACTGCAAAATTATTGCATTTTCACATTATAGAAGCAATTTGTTGTTAAAAAAAAACATAAGACGTTATGTAGTGGATACTGTTACTCTTTCGTTCAAAACTAGTTAATTTTATTCCCTTGCGCAATCAGTATTGGCGAGAAAAACTACTTTCTGTTTTGTTCTGTTGGTTTTACATTTGTGCCTAATAATTTTTATTAGATTGTGTCTTGGTAAAATAAAATTCTTTGTCGCATTTACACATTGGTGAATTATAATTTAGTTTCAAATACGTTAATCTCCTGTTGTTTTTAGCCTAGTATATAGAATTATAGTCCGGATGCATCCACCATTTTGACAAAAAGGAGCGTTTATTTAATTTCGGCAAACATTTATTCAACAAAACCATTTTCCGTCCGAACTAATTGGATGATACTCCCCCATTTTAAGCAAAGTAATTTTAATTGAATCACCGTCACCTAAAACATAAAACACCCGAAATTTTTGCCGCCGCATTACCATTTCTGACACGTAAATCTGATTAAACCGATTTATTGATAACTTTATCAGCTGTAAAGCCTCGGGACACGCCGTCTGTTTCAGTTAAAATAGGCCGTAAAAGGGAGCATTACGCCGGTTTTATTTTTTCAATCGTGTTACCTTCCTGAGAAAGAGCTCGTTACAGCCCTCCGAGTTGGGGTTTCCCTTCCAGTGCATGTGTCTGTATCTCAGATTTCCCAAAAATCGTCCATCTAACTTCGACACTTCCCCAACCAATCGCCTGATGTCAAGTCTTTTGACTTTGGCTCCGTGTTTCTTGTTTCTCCGTTTTCGCAGTTCCTTCTCGTCCATTTCGCTCACTTCGCCCTGCGAGGTGAGCCCTTCTTCGGCCACCCACGCACTCAACACCGTCTCAATGAAGCTGAAGAGCTGCTGGACGTTGGGCTCCATGTTCGAGTAGGAAACGTGCGACTGCAGATTGGCGTTGGTGCACACTTGTAGGAGCAGATTGTCGCCGAAGTGCACCGTCTTGTGCCTCCGGCGCTTGGACATGAGCGACTTCTCCGGCGAGGTTTCCCCGTTACACACTCGGCCGCATTTCCTCGAGCACGAGTTCGACTCCACCATCGTTTCTAATCCGATAAAATTTGCGCAAACATAACTTGGTGTTTCCAACAATGAAGGCACTGTTTTGACACTAACTAGCCGACATAAGGCAAAAATTCGAACAGTTTTGCTTTATCACAGCGGGTTGACGATCTGGAGCTACTACTATTTACAACAGCGAACTTTCGTCGCGGGAAAAATAAGAGGCTACAAACAAAAACTGGAATGCAACCTCTATGGAACGACTATCTAGTTAACATCCCCGGAACTACATCTCTGCGCGAGTCATGACGTCAAACTGACGACCGGAGCCAGAAAGGCCGATCGTGGTGCTTCCATTCCAGTGGCCGCAGTGAGAACTAAACCGGATCGATGAGAGTTGGGGACGGTATGACACCGGAGCGGCGAAATGCAAAAGGGAGTCATTAAAGATATTGGATTACGGCGGTGCTGATGGATAGACAAGTAAAGGCGATAAATATTTACAAGGAGGGTATTTATTGCCGGTCGATGAAATCACCGACTAGAAGGATGGTTTTGTGGAAATGTCGAGAAACTAACCCGAAGTCGTCGTCAGCAGTTTCGAAACATTTGAATGGAAATTGTAAAAATGAGCCGGGAGTGGAAACCACCATCAAGAAGCGAAATAAACTTAAACTTGTTTTTCTATTTTGCGACTTCGCTAAAACATTAAAGCACCCATTTCAGGCCTGAAGTAGCCATTTAAGGAATAAGTAATAAAATTGCCGCGAAATATTTGATAGAACACATAATCTATGTTCTGTGCGAAAATTACGATTGCAAACTTTTGAAAAGCTTTTGCACAAGTATATAGTTAATAACTGTGCTTTACAGACATTATTTTGTACTCAAATAAATTAATTTGGCTCTATCTCATCAAAGGAAAAGAAATTATTTTAATTCGAGGAGAAGTGTAAAAATGGTGGATGCGCCGGGAAAATTTTGTTTCGGTCGTGGGGGCAAGATCGCAATAAACTTTGGCGTTTTATGTTTTGTATTTTTGTTCAAACTATTAAGGCATTCATTTGAGGCCTGAAATAACCATTTAAGACATGGAATAAGAAAAAAATTGCCGCAAATTATTTGATAAAACTCATACGTTTTCTATGACAAAGTTACGATATAAAAACATTAAAGTATTTTCACAAAAGCCCAGCTGAGGCGAATAAGGAGTAACGTTGTTATACAAAAACTATTTTAGGAATTTATTTTGGATTTATTTTATTAAAGTAAACGAGACAAGTAAATGTGTGAAAAATGGTCGACGCGCCATAAGGATTAGTTTCAATCGTGGAAACAACCGTCGAAGATCGGAATAAACTTAAACTTTTTTCCTATTTATTACGTCTTCGGTAAAACCATTAGGGCACCATTTGATGCCTGAAATTGCCATTTAAGGCAATAAAATTGCCACAAAATATTTGATAAAGCCCATAATCTGTTTTCTGTGAAAGAACATTTCTATTTAAAAGCTTTGAAAAACTTTTCAAGTACAGTTAAAGAAATAAATTAGTAGCTTCATTTTTTGTGATGCGATTTTTGGTGGATGCGCCGGGGTAATTAGTTCATATTTTCAAGAACCGAAATTAAATGGAACTTGAAAAAACAAGTCCACTAGCGACTGCTATCTGCCTTTGGCTATTATAAGTATTGCTTTTTTGAGATTGCCCAACTGTTACGAAATTTTTAAATTCTCCGAGTTTCAGCAATCTGGAAGAAGTCTTCAACCCAAGTTATCCCTCCTTGTCAAACCCTCGTTCCCTTGGCGTAATCAACAAGTTAAATCAGGCTCCCCCTCGTCCCATTTTTCCGTTTCTTCATCGCATATCCGGCATTTCCGCCCCACTTTCCCTCCGATGTTTAATTTCTTAAGTGGTTAATTACGAGCGCACACTTGCATAATTTTAATTAATTCCAAGCGTGTACTTAGGATCGCATTCGACTCGATAATGGAAGACGAGTGCATCTGTGTGCATTATAGAGCAGCTCTTGGAGTGTTAAACGCTGGCGGATTTCCCGACCATTTGCGTTATTAAAATGGCGCCTAAGCAAAAATGGCGTCTTGTTCTCTGGGACTAATTTATTAAAATTTGTGCCAGGATGGGGTGATATTGTTGTTAATATACAATGCGGCCGGGCAATTTGCAAAATTAATGGAAACGTGGCACTATTGGGCCAATAAACGCCTCGTCTGCTTGTGGTGTTAATTTAATAATAAATCGTCGACGGGAAGGCTGGGTGACAAGAATGGAAATGAGCAGGAACGAGGAGCGGGATAAGAAATTTCGCGTCTGATGGGTGATTGCAGGGGGAGATAAAATATTAAAAAATATACTCGTGTACCTGAAGGAGAGATGTGAAAAATTTCGCCTGAATTAGCATCAATTTGCACCACTTGAACACTTAACGAGAGTTTAATTTTAAATGTCAGGCTAGACAGCGACAAATCGGTCTTCATTAAATTTAAGTTGCAATTAAACTCTTGATTATAACTTCTGTAAACTGCGGAAAAAGTCTCGAGTATTTTTATCGCTGGCAATTTTATCAAAAATCTTGGCTCGGTTTCAAATTTCGAAATTGTAAAATTAACCATACGACACAACATGTAAAATGCACCACCTAATCATGCTGTGCGATGGAATTTGAGTTGTGGACTTTGAACAGACGAAATGAAAATTCTGCCTTTCTTTCGTTTTCCTAAAAGCAACCCTTCTTCGACCCTTTTTCAAAAAATCGTTGTGAATGATGAAGTTATTTTATAAAAACTGGTTTTAAGTCGTTCTTTTGTGGAGTTTTTTTTTCACAAGAGAGAGTGAAATTATCATTTCCATTCAAAAGAAGAGCAAAATCGTGTTTGTTTTGTGCTAGATGCGACTTTAAAAAGGGCTAAAAGACCGCTCGTTTGCAAATTATACGCACATCATCTCGAAAGAAGTAAAATATGAAAAATCTCCCAAGATGGATATTTAATGAGAAAAGCGGGAGAATTCCAGACATATGACGTGCACCTCCACGTTGCTGTTCTTTCTCCCTCCCGACATAATTCATCCCGTCAAACGCATTGCGAATTACATTCGCCCACCCCCATTTAAAACCAAACTCTTGAGGAAACTCGTTACAAAATCCCTCACCCCCCACATGTTGCTCCCATGTGCCCCAACTACTCCCAGCTAAATACATACCAATTTCATAACATAATCAATACGCCTGCGCACCATGCTCGACAGCCCCACATTCCGCCACGTCTTAAATAGCGTGAAAGGGCCTTAAATCGCCCGGAAGTGGACGTCGGCCCCTCAAAAACACGTGAATATTTCGCACATATTTCCGCACGGCTTAGCGTCTACTGCAAGATGACATTCGCGAGCCGGACAACGCGCAAACTCCGGGACTACCCGGAAACACTCCGGGCCGGAGCGAGAAAGCTTCAATTTCTTCGAGTACGAGAATCAATTTTAGGTTTGCATTGGGGCTTATGTGAGTCAAGGACAGCGTGGACACCACTTGCAGGGTTTCCGAATTTTCAAAGGGGGAATGGAATCTAGGGCGGCCTTGGAATTTATTAAACTGGGTCATGGTTTGGGATTTTTAGGGCTTCAGGCGAATGTATTGATTACGACACGAGGGCACTAATTTGGCCCAAACGCGGTTCATTATTCTGACAATGTGTGGTCTTGTGCCGGATTTCAGGACTTGTGTCATAAATTCGAGATCGATAATATTTGCATATCTCTTTTATTCGCCAATGATCTGGTGACCTGACACAACACATTTACTATTAAGGGCGGGTCGTACTACATGAATGAGTCAAACTCCGCCCATAAGGACAATAAAGGATTTTTATTGATTTGCTTGAAATATTTAATTTATATTTAGGAAAGTTTACTACAGTGGGCGGGAATTAAATACACATTTTAATACTAGTATATTGGCCCCGCCCACGCACAGAAGGAAATTATGAATTAGATATTGATTCGTAGTAAAAATAGAAACTAAGTAACAATAATTAATTTAAAACATTTTAATTGTAGTTTACAGGAAGATAAAGTGCTAAAGTGGGTGGAACCTAATGACGTTCAAATTACCTAATCTATTTCCTCCGCAAACGTTTTTAATTTCGCTCCACCCACATTAAAAATGTAGGTGGAGACAGTTGTGATAAACGGATTATGTTGTGTAGACTGAAATTCTAATCTTTGAGTGGGTGGAACAAATCACTCGTTACGCAAATAAAGAAGCTCTATTATTGATTAGTTGTTGTTTTAACACAATAATTAGAAGGTATTAAAATAATAGTGGGAGGAGTTTTTTTAGGCTCCACCTGATTTCATCAACAAATAAGTCAGAATTAAAGTTATTGGATAATTATGATGAAAGGCGGAGCTAAATACAATTTTTTCAAAAACTGTACAGTGTTGTCTAGATTTATTAAGTAATCAGGTTCAGTAACTCAAATTCAGCTAAAAAGGAATACGAACGGTTTCGCAAAACATCTCGATCTTGTAAAACAAGAACCCGCTTTCCTTTTATTTCTTTCCAAGACTTCATTTTTCAATGCATTTGAATTTCCTGAAATATGATTGCGTAAACATAAAATGTCGTTTTCACTCAATCACAGCCATGACGTAAGCCGTCTGTTCCCATTCTCTGTAAAATCCAGCTCAATTTAAAATTCCCGTCTTGATGTATTTTTAATCAGAGACTTCGGCTCATTAGCGGTCTTATTACCCTTTCACAAGGCCCAGCTTCGTTTCTTTTGTTAATAATTTATTCAGAAGCTCGTACAATGAAATTTTTTGGTCGAAAAAAAATCGCAAACTTACCTCTGACGACGTGAGATAGCACAGCCTCGAGTCGGCGCTCTCGATGGAAGCCTGCTGAACGATTCCATATCTGGAAGACTCTCTATCACTCATGTAATCCGAGCGAAGACTGTCCTGGCGATCGAACATCCCCCTGAAACGAATATTAAACATTGTGCAAATACCGCCTTCACCGCAAAAAAATTATTGCCCATCAGGGATCAATGCGGGTCTTGGCGGACGATCTATTACATTCCGGCCGCATTCCCGACTGGGATTAATCCCGCAACCCGTCGCGGCCAGGGATTAAGAATAAAAACGTCACTCAAAGTCTCGTTAAGGAGAATTTATTTAAACGAATACGGAGCAAAGCACGAGGAAGTTAATCTACCCATATTGCGCCCTCGCTTGTTTACTTCCGCTGTCTCAAATTATACCGGAAACAGTTTCGTAATTTCGCACCGCGAGGTTTAAAAACTCAAGTTTTCGCGTTGTTTTCGAGGAATTCTAATCAGGTTGTTTACGAAATTCGGACGGTCGCAAACAATTCCAGAGTTATTGGCAGACTGAGGTTTATAATTCTCAATTGCGAAGACAGGAACGTTTTGGAGAAATAAAAATGTAAAGTTTTTGGGGCGAGAGGATTAAATGGATGTTGGGAGTTTTGTCAATTTGGTGTTTGCGATAAACTCAGGTTTCGAGGCCCTAGATCCTAGTTTCATGTTCCCGTATTTTATTGCCAACGCTTTTACAAAGAATAAGATTTTCCGCTGGCTTTGTCACATGGAAAATTTTATTTTATAAAAATTTCTCATATTCGACATATTATTCAATTCGCCAAAAAATATGCTGTTTTATTTTCCGCCGCGCTGATCGATTTAATTGCGAAAAAACCGCTTTGACACCCAATCCATCCATTACCCCACACCCTTATTTACTCACCGTTGCTCAAAGCTGTCGGCCCGATTGCTCTTATATCCGCTATCATTCAAACTGCTGTCCTGCCTCAGCGAAGGTAACGAATCCCAGGGCGACCTCTTGTGCCCTTGCGGCAGCGTCTGCCCCGAGCCAAAGTTCGAGCTGCCCGACCTCCAGCCATCAGAATGCCGGAACCACTGCGCCCGACTCGACTCCCCTATACACGAAGCACACCTCGAACTGAAACTAAAACCGCAATCGCTGCCGTTGCACAAAGACAAAAGGGCCCCACCTGGAGTTGTGGTCGCTCAAATATCCCCGTTCTCGTTCCTTTTCCCTTTCGCGCAGCAGCTCGTTGCGGTCGCTGTAGTAGCCGTCGCGTTCGCGGTCGCGGGCCACCGCGCCCAGCCGATGGGACAGTGGTAAAGTTGATGATTTGTTGATGGAAGCGCTGGATGAAGGTCCTGCCAAAAAAATTAAAACACCTTGCGTTAAAACGGGAGAATTGTTACGTTTTCGGGAAGGGTAAGGGCTGCGTTGGGTCGATCCGGGAAGGCTTTCGGCGAATTCTGCAACACAAAGCCCATTTCTCGCTCAGGATTCAACCGCACCACTTAAATTACCTAAATTTTCCATACTCTGGGTCAGAAGGGCTTCAAAAGTGTGCAGACTGTAGCTCTCCGCGTCCATGCCTTTGGCTAGAGTGTTCCGGAGGTGCATTTCGTATTCCAGCAGAAGGCGGCTTGTGGGGGAGCCAGGGGTCGGGGTGTTATTGGCGTTCTGGCCCAGAAATACAATTGTGATTGATGGAATTTTTAAAAAATTGTTTTTTTTTTTCACCTGGTGGTGCATGTGCCTCTGGCGGCCATAATGGTGCCCGCCTTGTTCCGGGTCCGAATTTCCGTTACTTGAGCTCGGAGTTGTGGCGTAGCATTGGTTGTCGAAAAGAACGTTGTCGGAAGGTGGAGATAAGTCACCGCCAGCTCCGCGCTCAAGTTCCAGGTACAGGCCGCGGCCGGGGTATCCCCGGCCGATCTCGTGCGATGATCTGTAATTGAAGCTGATTAATTGTTAGTAGCGTGGCGAAAAGCGGGGATTTTCTATTTAAAATAGGGATTAGGAAAGGTAATTATTTCAAATCAGCTGAACGAACACACCCCTAAAAAATATAAACGTACCATTATCAAAATTTTTACCAAATTTTTAACATATGATTTAATTTAGATCGGTTTGTTTGTGATAAGATTCAATCTCAATCTTTACCTAAGGTCATAACATCCTAGTTTGTCAATTTTTTTAAATAAATAATGTAATACGTAATATTTTCATCTTGCATTATTTAAAAAATACAAGATTTTAAAATGTTTTAAGTCTAGAACGACAGAGTTAAATTGAGTTAAGTGTAAAATTGATAACAAACACTAGTATCAGCTGATATTATTAAAAATTGTAAATGTTTCTCTTTACCGTCCTTTAATCTGTGTTCACTGAAATTAGGAATTTTTTACTGAATTTACTGAGTTTATAGAAAATTAAAAATACCAAGCTGTTTGAAATAGAAATATCTATCAATTGGCTAGAGAGTTTTTTTATTTTGAAGCCTTGGTGTCTTTATACGTGTTTTAGTCCGAAGACGTCTTTATTTAAGTAGCGAAATTTTTTTAGTACTAGATTTTTAAAAATTTTCTAATGGCCATTTTGTAAATATCATTTCTAAGAAACATCAAATTTTGAAACGACCTTGATATCTTTTCAAATGACTTAATTATAGCCACAATTCTTTTACTTTGGAAACGCCATAAGACGAATACGTTTAACTTTGCTTTCAGAAGGAAACCAAGAACCCTCTTTATCGATAGTTTTATTTAAAAATGAACGAAAGAAAACCTATTAACTGAGTAAAACTGGATAAATTGATGATGATACCAAAAATGCTAAAAATTTTCGGGAATGGTTTTTGAAAATATTTAAAAAAAATTATAGCTATCGGTAATTTAAATTCATGGTGATTTTTTAAATCCACCGTTTGAGTATCTTTTATCTGTTACGAATAATACTAATGTTGTATGAAATGCATAATTAAAGCAAATTTGAATGTTTATGTATAATTACCAAAGCCTTTTTTAAGCTTTTACCTTACGTTTTGCCTCTAGGTATTGTTGTTCTCTCATTCATACTCGTTATAATTTGATATCTTTAATATTATTCTGGTGGTGTTTTAAAAATTCCAGATAAAATAATCCCCTAGGGAAAAATCTAAACTTGTCTAATTTTTCATCAACTATCCTGCACCATCTCGCTTATGCACTAAACCAGATTTTTGGAACTTCAAGTAGTTCTATTACGTATTTGTGGTTTATGTACTTCTTTATAGAAGTATCACAAGCGCAAGTTGGGCTCAGCAGCGTAAATAAAAAAAGTTTCAACACTTTCAGTAAATAATGTACGGAATTTTTTTATTATTTTAATTTAAACAGCGTCCTTGAACAAATGTGCATTGTTAAAATCTATAACTGAAAAAACATGATTCACAATGAAAATTCGTTCGTTTAAAAAAACAGCCAGTAGAATAAATTCAACAATTATTTACACTCTAGATAAAACAATTTATTTTGAAAAATTGAAAAAGGAGATAAAGCTAAAGCTCTAGCTGTTTTACCCACCTAGAGCCCGAGAACCTTGAATTTTGTGCCATGGCGGACCTGGGATGCGGATGCCCCGACTCCGGTTCCGAATGCCTCCCATTGTTGTTCGGATGCCTGTGGTGATGATTATTGTAATAGTTATACCTCCGTCTGCCCATTTCCGGCGATGTGACGGGGCTTTCGGCACTGGGCATGGGCTTGAGCATCCTCTTCAACGTGTTGCTGTCCAAACTTATGCTGTTCTCCCTGTTCATATCCTCCGTGCTCTTCGACTTGCTCCTCCTATTGCTGATATTGTTGTTGAGGAGGTTGTGGTGGTGGGCCGCCCGCAGGTCCATCTCCCTCATGTCGATCTCCGAGTAGTCCACCGACTTGGTATTAGTGAGCACGTGGTGGGCGTTGTCCCTCAGCGGAGGCCTCGTGGACGTGGAGGAGGTCTTCGTGTTCATCTGGAGCGTGCCTCCCGCTTGCGTCCCCTCAGTCTTCGTCGCTTCGGTCTGGGTTTGAGACTGGGTTTCGGTTTGTACGATTTGCGAGCTGTTTTGCGTTCCCACCGAGGCGGTCACGGTTTTTGGTCCTGTCGCGGTGTTGGATGTCATCGTGCTGGTCTCCTGCGACTGCTGTTGCACCCCTCGGTCGCGCATTTGCCGGGTCTGGCTGCCCTCTCTTTGTGTCCCTTTAGTACCTGCAAGTGGGGAAATGATTGCGGCTCGGAGGGCGGCGCGGGCACGGCCGATTTTTACCTAAAGCAAGCATATTTTTATCACAAACATCACCTTGTGTTGAACCAGTTTGTGTAGCACCAACGTTATCGTAAAGACTAGTGGAAGAAGTGGCGGCGGTCACTTTGTCGGCTCTTCCCTCCGTGTCGGTGGCGCGGGTCTGCGCCCGCGGCAAAGTCGAAGATCCTGCAATAATATTTTAAGTTTTGAAAAAATATTTAAAATGAGTTTTACCTCGAAATCGTGGGTCCTGTGCCCTCAGTCTTGCGTATTGCTCAGCTGTCATGCAGGTGCATTGCGGCTCGCGAGTGCGACTCGGCGACGCCGGAGTGCTCAAAGGCTTTCGTTTCGTTTTGAATTTTTGTTTGTTCGGCGGCTCCAGCTTCAGCGAGTAGGAAGACGACGCCTTCCGGGAGAATTTGAACGACGGCGACTGTAACAAATCACACTGCGTTCAATAAGCATTATAAAACATACTACTCGGGGTGATAAGATGGGGGTGAAAAAGTCTCAATGAGAAACATGCGATTGGGGGTGGTGGAGGCGATTGCATGTGTTTAGAGGTCTTGCAGGGTGTGCGATCTGAAGTCGAACAACGGTTTTGGGGGTGGTGTGCGCTCGTATTTGGGGGTAAAAGTGGCAAAAATCGGGTTTAGTTTTGGGGCAGCACTTACCAAATCGTCAAGTAATTTGGGGGAAATGGATTTAAAGCGCTAGAATTTTCGTGTTTTTGATTAATTGTTAATTGATCCAAAAAGAAAAACATGATTACTTTCTATATAAACATTGGCCAATAAAATAAATGAAACGGAACACCACAATAGATAATACTCAAAAATTTTTTCTCTTCTTTCCCTCTGTATTATCTAGTATTAGGCAGTACCATATTTTTAACAACCGAATTCACAGTTCATAGAATTAAAACAACTTGTAGGTACAACAAATAAAAAATTGTAACATGAAAACTATCATGAATTTGGCCATTTTCTCGACGCCAGTCGATTTTCCGAATCATTTTACATAGGTTTGCATCAAAATAGTTTTACTTTTTCGAATAGTTTTGTCGTAATCGATGTTTGAATAGTGAATGTGTGAATATTTCAACATGTTTTCGACATTCATCCGGAACTGTTGGACGTAAGCACATATGGATATATTAATGTTGGTTTAAAAGTAATATTTTAAAAAATAGTTTTACTTTTACCATCCATAAATAAGCTACAGGATGTTTCAGAAATGTAATCCTTCCGTCCACTGATTCTGGTATATGGTCATGGACATAAAATTTTGTTATGGTATGTACATACAACGTTCTATGTTCCACTCTAATTTAAACATTCTTACTAAATATTTTAAGTATGAAAGAATTGACTCCTATTTTTGGTTAAATAATGGAATTTTGAGTTTACTTTTTGTTAGTTAACGTTTTTTACTTTTCGAATGAATTAATTTCATTCGAAAATTTTGTTATAGAACTTATAAAAATTTTATCAAACAAGAAAAAATTAAAGAATTCTATTTAAAAAGTGTTGAGGACAAGAGATACTCAAAACACAAAAGCTATACATTTTTCATTCGATTCTTGAAAAAAAGTTTTATTTATTTATTTATTTATATTAAGAAGAACGGCATTTCATAGACAGTAATTTTAAAGGACAAAAAAAATAATAAAAATAATTTCCTGCTTTTTCTAGTAATACTGAGATATTTTAAACAAAAAAAAATGTTATAGCTTCGTTCCGTCAATGATGAAATAGTACATATGCCATATTAGTTAATAGAGAAAACTTATTATTATTAAAGAACAAAGAAAAATATTGAGAATATTGAAAAAACGATAAACTCCTTTAAAATTTAAAAATCCAAAAAAAAAACAAGTAGAAGAATCATTAGTATTGAAGTAAATGTGTTCCTGTTTATAATTTTATTCAGCTATTCATATTACAATACGGGGAAACGAAACGGAAAAGTAAAATTGATTCAAAATGAGGATGGGTAAAAAAAATAAAAAATAATAAACATAAAATTTCTTTTATTTGTGACCTGTTATAAAGAAATTACACATGTTTGAAACAAGAAATAAAAAACTTAACACAAGATGGGAACTAAAAGAACTAAAATTAGGTTACTACCAAAAATCTAAATTGAATATTTTGGTCGTTCTTCTACAGACAGGTATGGCAATAATAACGAAACTTTAGGTTTGCTTCAAACTAAACACAAAAAAACCGTCATGAATAAGTTGTAACTTCTGTTTAAACCCTGTCACATTACCCCATGTGCATTGCGTGTTATTCCCCCGACTTTCAATTACTCTTTTATCGAAAAATCGCAATAAATTCCATTCACTCCCGGTAGGAGTGTAGTACATACACAGTGGGCGTCTTTTGTCCTCATGAATGAACAACACGCCAATGCAACAGGCGTTCATTTCAACCTTCGTATCAGATTTGATACTTACACAACATTCTCTGAACTGTTTTGCATCGATGGGCGAGGTAAAATTCAATCCCCACGTGTCGTTGGTCATGGGATCTTTCCAGTACACGAAGCACTCCGACGCTTGCCCTATCCTCGTCCCTAAAAGACACCAAAATAAGTTTGGGAAGACTAAACCAAAGGAGCGCTTTACCAGGCTGGACCAGCCGCACATCCAGAATCTTGTCGACCTGCGAGTTGTAGGCCGTGATGTGAAATACGCATTCCGGCGAGTCCTGAATGCAGGTGATGTTAACAGGCACGAGATCCTCACTAACTTGCTGCCACTTGACGGTACCAGCGCCACTCGCAGACACGTGGAACACCTCCGCCCATAATCTGCAGTTTTCATAATTTTAATTATAATGTTTAAAGCACGCGCAAGCGGTAGCAAGCGAGTGCCTTCAATAGTTGAGATATTAAGCGTCCATTAACAAACGAATTGATTACAATGTTTTATCAATTAAATGCAAAAAGAACAGTGGGAATTCAGTTGTGTGTGATTCCAAAGTGATTAAGGGTAGTGTGTGAGGCGTAATTTTTGCATTTTTTATGAACGGGTCGCCAGGAGCCATGACAATTGTACCTCAATGGACAAAGAGTGGAGTCAAAGAAAAATTTGTTAGGGTGGCTACCTGAGGAGGTGTCCGTCGCGACGCCTGGACGTCTGCCACGGCGAGTCCTCGTATCGGTACGCCTTCCTGATGAGAGGGGCGCACGAGCAGCTGAGTTTGTTGCCCATCGCCGCCGCTGGGCACTGGCACTGGCCCCGCTGTCACCACATGTCGGGAGCGAACTCGGGCCCTCGGGAGCCCCACTGACCACGAACGCCACGGTTCAGAGACTGAGACCGCTGGTGTGCGGGTTTGTGTTTATGCTGGAAACGGAGAAATTCGTTTTATTAAATGAGAGCTAGACGTCGGTTGACATTTAGAGCCGGCCCACGTTGAGATCTACTAAATATAAAGACCGATATGATCGCCCACACAACATCGTTCAGCGATTTTGTTTGGAAAGTGAAGTCTATCGGCTTTTGAGGGGATGAGGAATGAGTTTACGTCGCTGAAAGTGTAGTTGTAATTGCACAAGAGGCGTATATTTAGTGTGGATTAAATTTAGAACGCTGGAAGCGCGAAATAATACGGGAAAGGTGGGCGAAGGAGGAACGCTCGGTGGCCGGTGATGGATTTTCGTTTCTAATTTTACGTCTTAAACGAATTTTGTTTGATAGCTACAAATTGAAATACTCATTCAACACAATCTGATCAAAAAATTTGCTGTTCACCTGCTAGTCCTGCTACAGGCTTAATACATTTCTGCGGCAATAAGTATATAAATATTGATGAAATGACTACTTGCGTAAATATACAGAATGTAAAAATAAAATTATGTTTGTTATAACTGAAGCACAACTGTAATAAAACCATTTTAAACACTGCCGAAGTAACTGATGCAAGAAAATCGTGAAATTGTAGAAAGTAATGTAAACAAATAACATCAAGAAGAGTTAAATCCAAGAATAGTGACGACTGTCGATAGTTAAAATTACAAATAGCTACAAATAAATGTATGGCTAAACAAAACAAAAAAAACTTTCCGTATAAAGAAATGAATTAATGGCAAAATTGAACATTACTACTTTTCAAAATTGTCAACTTTACATATGAAGATTGTTTAACTGACGACATTTTTTACAAAAATTATTCTAAAATTAAAAGAAACATCGCTGCTATCCCACATCCTGTAATTCGTGGTTTTAAGTAAATAAAATTCTTATTAAAATTTTACATAGTATTGTTCACAATTTTTCTTATTTTTTTGTTAACAAATAAAGTCGCAGCAATTTTGTGAGTTTTCTGGCATTAAATTTAACGTTAATTTACCTGTAAGGTAAATCTGAATTTCTCAGTTTCATCAAAAATCACAAGATGTACTTTACCAATGTACGTCTTTCGTTTTCGACTTTTAAACAAAAGTTAATATTTTAACGAAACCTTAAAAATCATAGCTTCTTTATTGTAAAAATACACATTTGAAACAAAGACTTTTGTACGAAGAATTTGATAATGTGGTCATTCATTTCCTTCAACTATTTTTTTAGCTCGAAATCGAAATAGAAGTCATAGTTGGCCATGACATTTTCAAAAAATATATGGACACAATTCGGTATTTTTAAAAATTTTGATAAAAACTATATGTAATGTTTTATAATGTTTAGAAGATATTAAAAAATATATAAAAAAATTATATGAATAATAATAGAACAAAATCCTAAAATTTAAAAAGAATGGACAAACAAAAGGTTTTAGAAATCCAGGTATACAGTTTTTTTCAAGTTAATTTTTGGAATCTCCGACTTTTTTATTTAATAACTAATAAAAAATAATATGTTTACAGTCTAAAAAGTGTAGAAAATAAACGCTCCTCTCATGTTAAGTTGTTAGCGCTGATAAAAAATTCTGGAATTCTATTTAACAAAGTCTGCTTCAATAAATTATGGTGCATATTTTACAAGTACATGCAATTCTATTACAAATTCCGTACTTTGTATAGTGTAAATGTAGATCTTTAATTTTAATTTCAACAGGACATAAGTCGCGTCATATTTTTGTTGTCAGTTTTTTTTCAAAAAAATCTTCTATTTTACTTCACTGTAACATTCCTGACGTCATTGGTTTTTGAGTAATGACGTCATATTTAGTTTTTATTATTGGCAATCGACATTTTTGTTTACTGTTTTTCATAGTATGCGTCTTTTTGATTATTAAAAAAGTATTTAAAAAAAGATGACAAAATAGTAAAAAGGTTAAAAAACTTATTAATAATAGCACATAAAAAGCATGATTTTTATTTTGGTTTTATTTTTTAAAAGGCGATTGTTTTTTTGAAAAATCGTAACAATAAAAATATGAATTTTCTGCGTTTCTTTAACTTCACACTGTATTGCAACGATTTTAGATATTACTAGTTTCATCAAAATTCGTTGTAAAAGAAAATTTATCAACAATACGAGTATTTTAATCATTATATGGTCCAGATCACCAAGCTGTCTGTGTGTTTGGCTCGCTTTAGGTAATGTAGGGTATCATAAGAAATAAACAAAATTAAAAAAAACATTTATTATAGTCTCGAAAATCAAACAACAAAACATAACACTAAAAATAAATGAAATAATAAATACAAAAAATAGGATTTTTAAGAAAAAAATATAAAACAATAACAATAACAACGTATAGTCAAATTATAAATGTTAATAAGAGTGTCAGACAGGATTATAAAAAACTGGGACACGTAATATTACACATGTGCGTAGGACTTTCAAAATAATGCGCCTCTTGAAACACTCAGTTTAAAATTAGCTGATTTATATTTCAATAATGTTTACATTCCAGATGTTATATTTCCGCGCTTTATCAAACAACTGATCATTTCTGTGAAAACAAAAATACCGTGATAGAGCCGGGCATGTCAACAACCCAAAACCCAAACAAATCCTTAATCCAAATCTTTGCGTCTGTAATAAATCACTTTCTCGCATAACTAGGAAAAGAACCCGCGATCCAATTAAGCAATTCTAAAGAGAAACGTTCGAATTCCGGGCAATCGCCTCGCCTCTCAGCAGGAGCACCTCCTGCAACGTGCAGCAAGTTGCATAACAATTGGGCAAAAGACCCAATTCGGGGTTCGTTTACCCCCGGCGAACTCTCAGTGACCCTTTGTAGGTCTGTGGCGCAGCGAGTGGAGGCGTCTCAGGCCCATCAGCATGGCCGTCTGGATGCAAAGGGAGGGGCAGGACGCATCGATCGGGAGTATCCCGGCGGATGACGTCACCTCGCGGGTCCAAACACTACACACCGGCCACTATTCACCCACGGAAGCCCATGGTGGGCCACGTGCACCCATCGCGCCCCATTTACCTCCAGGTTATTCCAGTTTTGTGCATTGATCTTGGCGGCTTCGACGCTCCCTTTTGCTCCCATCTTGAAAGTCCGGTATAAAAATTTGACACTAAATGGTGTGGCACAAGGGTTGATACATGTGGGGCGGGCGTCACGTGCTCCGCACCCTTTGGCACTGCGATATGGTCCGGTGGCCCCCCGGAAAAAGCTCCGGAATAGTGCGAGAGAAGCACGACTCAAAGCGCAACACTTCAGGTCAGACTGCTGTTCGAAAGCTCGCCGAAAGAGGCGCTTTCGTCCACGCAAGCGTTGCAGGAGTTCGCCCACTTTGAGGCGAGTAAATAAAGAGGCGAGTAATTGAGTTTGGGGGGAATTTTCGATTGCGAGAGGAGACGAACGATTTTTAATTAATGACTCTTCGGGAATTCTGAGCTGGAACGGCCCAAGGAGCAGTCGGGGAAACACAGAGAGCTAATTAGACCAATTGATGTTCACGGGCTATCGATTCATGGGTTATGACGGCATTGCCGACACCTTCGCAAAAAATGACTGCTTAGCCAAACAAGATCTATTTACTCTCTTAATTATTGCCACGTTTTATACTTAATTTAACACCTTGTCGTGCTTAAAATAAATTGAAGGCATGACTATAAAGTAATAATGATTCTAAGAACAGTAAAAATCCTGTTAATTGCGATTTATGTCGAAGTAAATGTTGGTTTTAAATTATAGCTTTGGGGGTAATTAGTCACGGAATGAAATTTCTGTAAAATTAAAATGCGAGCACATGTCTTGGAAGACCAATTATCATTTCAAATAACAAGAATTAATTATTACAATTCTCAATTTTTATATGTATTTCGGTATTCCCAATATTTTATCCTAAAATCTTAAAACCTAAAGTTGAAAATAAAAAAAAATATTTTTTTGGCACTGACACAAAGATGGTACAAATTTAAAACCATAAATTTTCTGTTATTTAAAAGAAAAAATTCTCATTTTTAAAACTTATTACTTCAAATTTAATATTCTTAAATTATACTTAAAACTTGAATAAAATGTATAACGGAACTAAAATAATTTATGTTTCATTTGGTATTCAAAACAAAAAAATGTTTCTGAAGTAAAAAAAAATAAAAATAAAAAACATTGTGAAAAAATTCGATCCAAAAAATGTACACATCTGGAGACCGATCGTTTATTTAAAAATCCAAAGAGACAATTGAAGCAAGTAGTTGTCAAATGTTTTGAATTTTCTTTTTGTTTTTGTTGTAATAAATAAAGTGGATTATTAAATTCGACGAGGTAATTTTTATTTTTGGTTGCATTTCCAAAAATTCTCGCAGAATTAAAACGTATTCCTCGAATAAATAGAAAATTGCTGAAAAATTCCTCGAATTAGGCCGAAAATGGTGTGAACGTGAAATCATCAAAATTATTTTCTTTTGCGCCTAAAGTAACGTCGAAACTTGTCTTATTTTTACATTTCTGGGTTGATATGGGACAAAAAGTCACTAAGCAAAGTCAAACATTTCGATATTCCTTCCTAAATCAGGTTTAGCCCCTCATTTTGTTTCTCGAATAATTTGCCCAATAAAAATCAGCTCCGACTTGTTTATCTACTGCACAAAAAATTGCAAGGTGTTTATCATTGGATGTCGATCGGCTAAGGCACTCCCAACTATAAAACAGCCCAATCACATGGCGATTGAAAAATTGGGTTTCTAATTTTGTTGTCGGCTGTTAATTCAAAACCAAAAGTTTTCTATTGCAAACTAAAGTCCATAGAGGCTTTTTATTCAACATTAGGATTGGGTTTGCTTACACAACGCTAATGATTTCGGCTCGCAATTAATCTTCAAACTTAGTACAGTCGTATTCGGACTTGGCCATAATTTCGGCAGCTAATAAAAAACATTTTTTTATTTTGAACTTTGGTTACCGTAACATTACATAATAATTAATAATATATTAATATTACTAGACAATTTAACGACAAATCTAAATACTGGTTTAAAACATTGTTTAGCCAAAAATGAGCAAAATGAAAAAAAAAACACCTAAAAATCGACGAATTATGTAGAAAATACTTGTTTCTTAACATTTGAAGCACTTAAATAATATTTGGTAAAACGGTAAACAAAAAAGTCATTAAACTAAGTCCAAGTTGGCAATGTATTTTCCTTTTTCGACCGTTTTAATACGTTGTTTAACCAGAGAGTTTAAATGATATTTAGTTTTGCTTTTTTCGGGCATTTTACCTCGTTTTAATTTTTTTTTATTATTACAATATTATATTTTATGTGTTTCAACACATTTTCAGTTAGAAACGTAGATGTTTGGTAAAATTCCCCAAAAATTATAACCGAAAGTTAAAAAATGAAGCTACTTTTGAATTTTTAGATAAAAAATATATTCAGCAAAATTTCGTCAAAAGTGACCCAAAAAATCACCGAATTAGTGAGTTTTTCGAGCGGTTAATATGGTTTTGGGCCAAAAACTCAAAAATTGATGCGTGAATAGAAAAAATGTTTGAAACACGTTGAAGAGAAGAATGTGTTGTCGTTTGGCCTTTTCCCGTCATCTCGCTATCATTTCCTGTCGTCCAGTCCCGCCCGGACGCAAATTAAAGCCGTCATCCCGTCGCATCCCTCGGGACGTGTCCCCTTTCCCGTAAAACACCTCGCAAGCATCCAATATCAGGTTCCCGCCTTTGCAATAAACCTAAATGTTTAAGCGTCGTCATCTGCGATCCGACGTTCGATTCGGGTGTGGCGCCGTCGGAGGGCGTCTCCGTCGCGCGATCGACGTTTGTTTTGGTTCATTTTTGAAAATATGGGCGTGTACCACTACATAAACATCTAAGTAATTCCTAAGGTGTGACCCGACCCAATCGATATAACCTCAACGGCTCCGGGCCGGCTCCGGGCATGCAATACAGCGCTACGAACTTACCAACTAATGCTAATTAGGCCTAGTTCCAAGTCTTTTCGCACTTTGATTGTTTCGTATAAAAGTCGGGAAAACACTAACAAAATAGACTTTCTCAACGACGAGTCAACTATGTTTTAAAGCCGTTTTAGTTTTGATTCGGGTTTTATGCACCTGGAGACAAATAATGGAAAATAAAATTCAAACCCAAACTCCCAAATACTTCGAAAACTTTATTTCGAACAAATCAAACAAACAAATTACAAAAAGTACAAACAAACTGCGCTAAACGCTCCAAATAATTCCATTCAACTCAAACAAGCAGCAACCTAAGCGAAAAAAATAATCGCTTGATACCTTAAACCTAATAACCAATTCACAGCACACTTTCGATCATCACATTTTTATTAGTTTCAACAGTCACATCGGGTTAATTGAGCGGTTGTTACGTAACTTTTTAATAATGTATAACAATAAACGGGTGTGTGCACCATCCAGATGTAGTTCGCGATCTGGCCACCTGGATACGGGGGCGCCACTCGCCCTCTCCAGCAGGATAACGCGGCAGGAAAAGAAGCGACGCCTTCGGACATCTCCGACCCCCGAATTTCCTCGCTGGAGCGCTCTCACCATCGCGGTTTGCGATTCGGTTTTTTCGCGTTGACGCAAATCGAATAAATTATTGCGGAGAAGGATTTTCGCAGGATTAGGGAGAAAATTTTAAAGGTCGCAGGAAAATACTTCATCAGCCTTGAACGATGTGATAATTTAATTTATTATGGACAATTAGTGAACAAAATAGGTCCTAATGCTGACCGTTGGGTGTATGAACGGATTCGTGATGAATGCGACAAGTCAAGGTGAAGCAGTGATGTAATTGGTTATTCCCTAAGTGCTCAACAAATTCGTGAATAAATTGTTGGAGAAAAAAGCGGCCTTGAATACGGGGGGCCGTCTCTGCATCGCAAATTTGGGACTTTGACCACTATTTCCCGTCTAGTGCATCGAGACAGCTTTGAAACTCATTTTAAAAAAATAAAAAAGCAAAAAAAATAAAAAAAAATTAATTTTAGACATATTTAAAAATTTATTTAAGAAAATTAGACACGGCCCAAACTTGTGCTCACTCTTGGCACAATCGTGTCAATGGACAAGCTCTACTAATTTCCTTTTTAGCTTTACAACATTTCATTGCCAAATAATTTTCGGAAATAGGGTAAAATAGGCGTTAAATGCGAAATTTTTCAATTTTCTTACAACACGTTGCAAGAGTTTTTTTAACACTTTAGAAACAAACAAATCTGCCGATTACTTAAACACTATATGTCTTTGTTCTACTTAAGAAACAACGACAAGTACGAATTCTTATGTCGAATTTACAAAAGCCTATGCAAGTAGGGTAGTTGCTAAGGGTACTCTACATAAAAGAACATTTCTGTATTTATTATTATTATTATTATTAAAACAAATATTTAGCATAAATGTACACAATTTTTACTATTCCTTAAACCGGTTTGGAATATTGTTTTTGAAACAAATTTCAAATCGCAAAGAAGATTACATTGAAGAAAAAATTCCATTCATGTTTTAAACATGCCCATAAAACTATTCCAAACAGGAACAATGGAAAACAGTTGAAAATTGTCTTAAATCCGTCTGTTGTACTAAATTCTAATAATTCTTTGAGAGTTAATCATGTTCGTTATAACTTAATCGTTTTGCGGTCGTGTATTATTTACAAAAATAAACCTATTATTACCGGCCACCTTTTATTATGCCATTTAATCAATATGATTGTTATCGATTATGCAAATGGGATTAAATCGAAGCCGGCAATTGTTTCAAGAAACCCCATTCACCGAATTGCGAAAATGTCAACATTTCTTAATTGGGATTATATTCTAAACCGCTCGACTTTTGCAGGAATTGAACGATAATTGTCTCTAAGCACGCTACGTGCGAGTGGGCAAATGATTCCTGTTTTTTCTATTTACCGCGAGGAGACGTATGAGTAATTATCCTGGCAGATGGAATAATAGGATCTCGGTTTTTTCGTCGCGATTGCATAATCGGATCGTGATTCCGTTTGGATATAAAAACGGATCGTGTTTATCGAATGTAACAGATTGAACCATGCGGTGGGCTATACCACTGGTAGTGCTCGTGTTGGGTGCCTGTGCCCAAGAGAAACCATCACCGAAACCAGTGGGTGTAGTGTACTTTATTAGTTTTATTAATGAACCCAAAGATGAACCCGAATCAATAGAAGGAATCAGCAATGAAATCCCGGAAAATTCCGAAAGGAAAATCCAGCCCGGAATTTTGTTAGTACAACCCATTCCGGACACTGAGGCTTTGAGTGATGGGGTTTACTTCCGGCCTGCGGACGGAAAACCTCTTGAAAAACCGGAAGTAATTTAAGGTTTTCTTACTTTTTTCTGTAAATCATTCATTTGTAACTTCAGAAACTGACAACACTTTCGCGCCAAAGACGTACAACTTATGGGAAAGGTTCCTACGGTAAAGGGGGCGGTATTGGGGGCGGCGGTGGCGCCGGATTCGGCGGCGGATTTGGCGGAGGATTTGGAGGAGGAGGAGGAGGTGGAGGCGGAGGCGGAGGAGGAGGTTTTGGAGGCGGCGGGGGCCTCGGTACTGGTGGACTTTTAGCTGGACTTTTGAGTAAAGGATTAGGAGGCGGCGGTGGCATTGGCGGCGGCGGAGGAGGAGGATTTGGTGGAGGCGGCGGTTTAGGAGGTGGTGGCGGCCATAGCGGCGCTGGAGGAATTGGCGGAGGCCACAGTGGCGGTTATGGAGGAGCAGGAGGAATCGGAGGCGGCTACGGTGGTGCAGGAGGACTTGGTGGAGGATATGGAGGAGCTGGAGGCCACGGAGGCGGAATAGAAGGTGGGGGCGGTCATGGAGCAGGTCTAGGAGGAGGTGGCTCTGGTGGTTATGGCGGTGGACACCTTGGAGGAGGAGAACTTGGAGGCGGAGGAGGAGGAATAGGAGGCGGCGGTGGAGGTGGAAAAATAAAATTTTCATAAAAAAATTTTTATTTACTTAAATTTTTTTATACTCAGGAAGCAGTGCTACTAGTAGCGCCACCAGCAGTAGTGGTAGCTTCGGGGGCGGCAAAGGCGGCGGCATTGGCGGGATAGACGCCGGTTTTGACGGTTCAGGTCTTGGTGGCGGTGGCGCAGGACTTGGCGGCGGTGGAGGAGGCGGTTTTGGCGGCGGCAAAGGCGGAGGATTTGGTGGAGAAGGTGGATATGGAGGATCCGGTGGATTGGGTGGCGGTATTGGAGGCGGCAAAGGCGGAGGATTTGGTGGAGCAGGCGGGATTGGCGGAAGTGGAGGATATGGAGGTTCTGGAGGATTAGGCGGAGGAATTGGGGGCGGCAAAGGAGGTGGTTTTGGAGGCGGCAAAGGAGGAGGTTTCGGTGGCGGAATCGGAGGGGGTGGAGGACTTGGCGGCGGTATTGGAGGAGGCGGAGGTCTAGGAGGCGCTGGGGGAGGTTATGGCGGACATGGAGGAGAAGCGGGCTTTGGAGGAGGCGAGGGAGGATTCGGAGGTGGCAAAGGCGGTAGCTTTGCCTCAAGTCAAGCGTCGGCGTCGGCGTCAGCAACATCTTCCAGTTTTGGAGGAGGACACGGCAGCTAGTATGTTCTTATGATATATGTTTTCATTATTTATTTTTTTTGTTTCAGTGGTAAATAATTGAAATAGTCCTACAATCAATTGTGTACTCATATTTTTGTATTGTAAAATTGTACTGATATAAGATAAAAAATAAACGTAATAAAAAATATGATTGTGTTTTTATACCAAATTAATTATAACTTGCAAATAAATTTAAATTTAGTACCCACTTAACAAAAATTTTCTCGTAAATGAATACTTATTTACACAGATATTTATAATAAGTAAGCATAAATTTGCAAACTAATTAGGAAATGGAATTGTTGGCTAATTGCTACTTGTCAAAAAATTGTGGCTAATTTAACTGTATATTAATTATAATCTATTATTTATAGGTAGGTACTTATTTAATCATCATACTCGCATTATAATATAGAGTGTTCTAAACTGATTCCTTTCGTGTCATTTTCTCAGTTTGGGTACTTTATAAGTCGTGAGTAAGAGATTTTAATAAACAAATACATATTTCTGAATATCCTGTAGTTTTTTTAAATATTTTTTTATTGTAAATCATTTACATATGTTTACACATTAAAAATAAAGATTATCACCAATACGCCAATACATATTGACTTTTTCTTTACTTCTTTTAATAGAATCAGACAAGTGCATTCAGTGACGTAACATATACACTGAAACATCAAGGTCTTTGATTAGTATTGGCCATTACAAATTATCTCCGTTTGACTGTAAATTACATTTATCGGTGAATTCGTTGCACTCTCTGTTTGTTTTGTTTTGAATGTTTTTTATTTTCCCATGCGAACTTCCAGTGTTAATGACACAAAATACTTCGTTTTATTGTTCAAATCACTGAATCAGCAAACAAGTTACATGGCAGAAAATTAAGATTTAATGGTGTGACAATTTGTAAACAAATATTTGTTTGTAAGAGTAGATAATCAGAAATAAACCATGAATATTATTAATTATATTATTACTTAGTACATTTTGAAAAAGATCGTAAGACACATGACATATACCTTACCTAAAGTATCCTCGGGTAACAAACTCTATTTTCGGCGTAGTTATCCAATTCTTTTAATTAAAATTAAAGCCATAAAACATAACTTAAATCTTGTTTTGATTATTTAATTGGTATGAAGACTACATATTCATAAGATATATAAATTGGTGGATAGACCAACCTTGAATAAAAAACCCTGAAGCTATTCTAAGAAAACAGAACAATAACTTGCAATCAAATCATCATAAATAGATACTTGAATATTTTACTATAAACACGGGGAAATACAATCAATTTAATAAAAAATTCTTTGCAACACTAAACAATTAATTCGATCCAGAAATGCAGTGTCGGACTCACCAACCACTCACAACCAACAAGAGCAACACTAAGAAAAAAATAACAAAATTTGGAAACACTTCTTTTCGATGTTCTAGCATTAGACGCATAGGACGCTTGAAGACTTGAAGTGTTGCCATTTTTTTAACGAAAAATATATTTTTTTTGCTGAGAGACCCCCAAGTCCGCCTCTGCTTGTTTTGAGTACCTTTTTAGAAACGCTTTTTTCTTAATTGCTTATATAATAACCACTCCACCTTAGTAAATACTCAACTGTGCATATAAATATCATAATTCGAAAAGCCTCTACAGTCCTAAAGATGAAGTGCATCGTTGTATTCGGCCTCCTGGTGACACTAAGTGCGGTTCTGTGCCAAGAAGACCCACCAGAACCCGTGTTCAAACCTCCAAGACCCGTTGGAGTGATTTATTTACTCCAACTTTTGGACCAAAAGCAACCAGAAACCTTAAATGGAGACGAAGTCCAAAACACCATTCCTTACAGAAATTTGAAACTTTTCAAGAACTTTAACACCATTGAACAAGAGAAACCCATCCGTGAGAAAAGATCGCCAGGATATGGCAGCGGCGGCGGCGGCATTTGCCACACTTGCGGAGGCGGCGGCGGTGGCTATCCCGGCGGCGGTGGCGGTTTTGGAGGCGGCGGCGGGCACGGATCGAGCGGTTCCTGGAGTCAGTCGTCGTCGTCTGCGGGAAGCTGGGGCAGTGGGGGCGGCGGTGGCTAGTACGTATTTAATTATTTAATTTCGCAGTTTTTTACCAATTTTTCTCGTTTAGTGGGAAAGGAAAATACGGAAAATAACCAAATCGGAGTTTCGCACGTGTAACATTGCCGCAATAAAGCATTGAGAAAATTTGTGTTTTTTATTCCTGCTGGCACAAACCCAACTCCTGCTAGTCCTTACGTCACCGTTGCAGGAATGCAACGCCGCCGTAAGACGGTTCATTGAGTAAGGACCCACCCGGGTCGATGATCAGGATTCGTTGCCACGAGCGACGCTCAGCAGGATTATTGCATACGTCACGTGTGTCATTAAAAGGCAATTATTGGCGCAGCTGATCCTGCTGATTGCAAAAGAATGGGGCCTTTGTCAAAATTATTTTCATAAAACGATTTGCGGGAAAATCCGGATTTTGCAATCAAGTAGCTGTCAAACTCCGGTGTTTCAGATCAAAATTGTCAAAAATCCCCAGTTTGAAAAAAAATGTTGGCAAAACCGTCCCTATTAGTACCCCTCCAGTCCAGGTACTCTCCACCCAATTCCTGCAACTCCTTCCTAACCCTCATTCTTCAGCCGCCTCCTGCAACTACTCGCCCGCCTTTGCCATGGCAAAGCCCCCGACAAGCCCGCCCCCAAAAAATCCGACCTCGAAGTTTGCACAATCGCCGAGTGCATGGTCGACCCCTGCAAGCCTGAACCTGCCGTCGTGATCGTCGGCGCAGGAATTGCAGGATTATCAGCAGCCCAACGTTTAGCCCAATGCGGCTTGACGAACTTTACAGTCCTGGAAGCTACCGACAGGTAACTCCAGCGCCCCCTTGTCACGTCTCACGTGAGCGTTGCAGGCCAGGCGGCAGGATTCATTCCTGCTGGCTAGGCGACGTCATCGCGGAAATGGGAGCACAGTTCATAGAGGGCGGCTGTATCGGCAATCCGGTTTATAATCTAGCCGCCCAGGAGGGGCTCTTAAAGCCGCCCCTGCAAAGGGCCAAACCCTTGAGTGGGATTTTTTGTACCAGCGATGGGCGGGCTATTGACCAGCCGGTGGCCGTTTTGGCCTATCAGACTTTCAAGCAGATAGAGCACGAAGCGGCCAGTCTTTTTAGTATGGGCGGCGCGAAACAACATGGTTCGCTTTTGAATTTCTTGAGTAAGGGATTGGGATTAGGGGGATTTGGGATTAACGAAAGGTAGGTTTAAGGATTCAGCAGGAGTTGCAGAACTTCCCCGATGAGCAAAAGTACGACGTGGCGAGGATTATGTACGGGTTGACTAATGCAGTTAGGACAAAGTAAAAAAATTTTTCTTTTCTTTAATACAAGCCTACCACAACAAAAACTTAAAAAAAATACACGTAACTTCAAAGCCAGATTCCAGAAATATCATATTTAAATACTAAATTAGTTACGATAATTTTTTCAAGATGTGGCGAGGACTTGAGTCAAATAAGTGCCGACAATTACGGCAGTTTCATCCAAATTCCGGGCGGTCAAATCCGGATTCCTCTCGGCTTCATCGGCGTCCTCTCCCCCTTGATGCGTGAACTCCCCGAAAACGCCCTCCGCCTGAACAAGCCCGTGGGTAACATTCGATGGGGCGCCGTCCAGGCCCGTAACAAAGGGGGCCCCCGAGCCGTAGTCCAATGCTGCGACGGCCAGGAGTTCCCCGCCGATTACGTCATCCTCACCGTATCCCTAGGAGTCCTCAAGGAACACGCCGACAAGATGTTCTGTCCCGCTCTCCCCTCCAGCAAAATGGAAGCCATCAACAACATCGGCTACGGGAACGTCGATAAAATCTTCCTCGACTACGACCGGCCTTTCTGGGTCTGGTGCGAGGGCGGCATTAATTTCGCCTGGTCTCCAGATGAACTCGCGAATAGGACCGACTGGACCAAAGGCCTCAGCGCGATCGAGGAAGTGCACGGGAGCAAGCACGTCCTCTGTGCGTATATTTCCGGCCCAGAGGCGGCCATTATGGAACATGCGAGTGACGAGGAGGTGGCGGAAGGGATTACCAGGATTTTGAGGCAGTTCACAGGGGATGCCTCCCTGCCGTATCCGTCGACGGTGTTGAGGTCCAAATGGGCAACGGACCCGTTTTTCTGCGGGTCTTACAGTTACATGGGTCTGAATTCACACGTGGGGCACCAATGCGACTTGAGTTGCCCGGTTCCGGGCACGTGTGAGCCCATCCCGCCCATTTTGTTGTTTGCAGGAGAGGCCACGTGTGCTGGACACCACTCGACGGTACATGGGGCAAGGCTGAGTGGAATCAGGGAGGCAGAAAGGGTGATCCAGTTGACGAAGTCATATGGAGGGCCGCCACCGTCGATTTAACAGAGGGTCGGTTGTTTGGTTTTTTTGAGTAAATTGGTCAGTGTCTAGTCCCGTATTTTAATAAAAGTATCCAACTGATTGCTGATTGTTTATTTGGTCCTCGGTACATTTGGTCAACGATAAATATATACAACGATAAATAAATAATTTACAACGTAACTTAAGTCTAGATTGTCTTCATTTATTTTTTCAAAACTTCATCGGCGGCTTCCTTGACTTCCTTCCACGAAATATCAATATCCGCCATCTCCGTAAACCTCGAGCAGATCGCCAACCTCAGGAAGTAAACGTCCCTGATTTTCGACGGTACTAAATGGATGACCCCTCTACCGTTCAACCTCTTGAGCAAAGCTTCATTAATCTCGTTCGAAGCCTTCAGCCGGAAGCAAACCAGTCCCAGGACCACTTCCTCCGTTATCTCAAACCTCTCATCCCCCCTCACCAGCGACTCGAAATAGTGTGCCAGCTCCACATGTTTCCGGATAAAAGCTTGGAGATTCTCGATTCCGTACAATCGTAAAACGAACCAAAGCTTCAAAGCGCGGAATCTGCGGCCGAGCGGGATTTGCCAGTGGCGGTAGTCGGGGGCTGCACCCTGTTGCTCGTGCTTTAGGTAGAGGGGGTCGACGTTGAAGGCGTTCACGAGCCAGGAGGGGTCCTTGAGCCACATGGTGGAGCAGTCGAAGTTGACCAAGAGCCATTTGTGCGGGTTGAAGTTGAAGGAGTCCGCGCGGTCAATGCCTTTCATCAAGTAGCGGAACTCCGGGCAGATGAAGGAGGAGCCGGCGTAAGCGGCGTCCACGTGCAGCCAGATGTTGTTCGAGTTGCACACGGGACCCAGCTCCTCCAGGTTGTCGAACGTGCACGAGGAGGTGGTGCCCAGAGTGGCCACAACCTGGGAAAAACCGTTGATAAATTTTTTATCAACACCCGAACTAACTGAATTTTTCCAATTTTTTTCCGAATTCCGCACTCCAGAATGATTACCGAACACTAATTTTTATCTTCGATCGTGATATTAAATAAAACTAAGGTGATGTGAAGGGTCAAATTGACCGTACATTTATGTTCGGACGTCGCAACCTCTTGAGAGTAATGCACAAAAAGAGAGGAGCGAAAGATTTCAAATTTTCGCCGTTTTATTAGATTTTAGTCCGATTGTGCAATCGCGCTGGATTTTATCGTCGCATAACTTGTCCTGGGGATAGATTTTGAAAAATACGTTCTGGGAACAATTTAATTAAAGTTGTTGATAATTTTTATGCATAATTATTGGTCTTGTTTTATCTGCCCAGTTATAATGGATTTAGATTTTGTTCGTTTATTAAAATAATCCCAAAAGCCCCGATTTTTTTATTCTGCCATGCACAAAATCTGACATTGTACAAAAATTCTATTTGAAACATAAACTTTCACTCTTAAGAAACAAATCACATTTTGGTTTACGTAGTTTTCGCAAAATTTTATAAAAAATTGCTTCAGAAAAGAAATTGAAATGAACACAGAATATGTGCCAAATTACGAAGATACTAAAAAAAATTTCATCGTTTTTTTGTGATTAGTTGGCCACCTTACTCTTTACTAAATGCCATAAACTTCAAAATTGGAAAAAATATTACCATACTGATAATAAAATCGCCTTTAAACTCGTATTAAATTTGAAGGAACACTTGCGGAGTTGTCGCAGTCTCTGCGAGTGCGATTACTCGCTCGGAACCCGGTCAAGGGATTGCGCAAGCAAGTGATAAAATATCCGCTAAGAAACTATAATATGGTCAAGGTTTGTCCGATTAGAAACGATTTTTAGAGAGTGTATTGACTCACGTAAAATGGAATAAGGCCAGCCTCACGGTCTTCCTTGATCGCCACTTCCAGCGTTTCGCCTCTGAGTCTGTTGTTATCATCAGGCTGGAGCCCGCGCATTTTGACGCCCCCTAGCAGCCCCGCGCGCTCGACCGACGAGTGGCTCTGGGCTGAAACAACCCTCAGCACTCACTCCTCAAAAAATTAAAAATCACCTGAAGTGTAAGCGACTAGTTTGGCGACGATTTCCGAGTCGCTCATTTCCGGCTTTTCCTTCTTCACGCGGTCGATCATGCGGGCCTTGGCCCCTAGAAGGGCCACCAGAGTCGCTTCGCTGGCCGTCCCTTGGATCACGCCCCCCCCTTTGCCTCCAGAACAGGCCAGGAAGTCCTCCGGGAGACCGATCATCTTGCCCAACCAGTCCAGCATCACGACTTCTAGCTCGGTGCAAGCGGGACTAGCAATCTGGAATTTTTTTGTAAGGGTTGGGAACAAAGAAAGGCGCTTTTACCCAGGAAAAGCCGATGCAGGCGATGGCGCCGCTGAGGATGTCGGCCACGATCGCGGGGTAGGAGTTGGCGGTGGGGAAATAGGCGTGAAACCGGGGCGAATGCCAGTGTGTCACCTATTTTTTATTTTGGTTTTATTCAAGTTGAAGCTGAAATTAGTTTAGTTACCCCCGGCATGATGACACGCTCGATATCGGCCATCACGTCCTCCCATTTGTCGGGCTTTTGGGGGGCGGTGGCTGGGATCAGGGGGCGCAGATACCCCGGTTCAACCGTGGGTAACACGCGTCTAGGAGGAGGAAGAAATTGCATGAGTGTCAGTCATTGTTATTGTTGGAGTCTTGAAGAATAGCCTTGGTGATTACATAAGACAAGTTAATTGAATTAATTTTTGCAATTTTTATGTTTAATTAAGATTTAGACGTTCTCCTGCCTTGAAACGCATTTAAAAATTCAAATTTATGCCGAATTGTGCTAAAAATAGTGAGGCGCAAAGTCGCACGAAATCTTTGTGAATTGTTTTTTTTTAATTATGAAAAATGCATATTTATTTTATTTCTTCATTTCCTTGTTTATTGCCAATTAAACCAAAAATTTATTATGAGAAATAAAAAAATCAAGCATCCAAGAACAATTTTAGATAATAGATCGGTAATATACGAGTAGATAAAGAATGTACGGATAATCTGAACAGAGGGATGCGAAACCCCATTGGGATTAACAAAACTTTTGGATTACAGAACTCATATCATTATCTATTTAAAAATAAAAAATGCAGAATAAGCTGAAACTTCAGTTGATAGCAGGATGATTATTCACACTGGCGTAGACAGCAGGATCGTTTCAAATTTAATTAAAAGAATTAATATTTTAAAATTTTTCCTTTATCGAGAACACCTTTCATATCGTGTACTTGGGCACCTAATTTTTTCCGAGCTTTCAGTAATCAGCACTTTATAACTAGGTCCAAAATCGTTAAGTCATGCGGAACTTTACTTTTACTTAATTTTTTTAGATAGACTGGTAGAAGAATATTGAGGAACGACTTTTATTATTCATAGTACGAGTCTTTTGGGTTCTATTTCGTTTTGAATATTAAAAAATTATTATAAACAATTTCTTCACATGAATTAATAACAATTTTAAATGCAGGTTTTGTATTATCGATAGATACATTTTTGTAACTTCTTTAGCGCTTCTGTAACCTCTGTTGCGGCACCAAATTAAAGATGAATAGACTACTAACAAGGCTTTAATTTTTCTCTGAGTTGAAATAAAACAGCTGCGACTATAACATTTATTCTTGTATGTCATGGATTTCAGTTTCTCAACAAGCGCGAGCAATTTTTACGCTTTTAATATACATTTCAAAAGTCTCGTTTGTTGCGAAATATCTTTGAAAACAGCCTTTGCATAAACACTTTATCACTCAACACACGCCAAAATATTTTGAAATCGGTTTCTCTCCACTTTCCATCGCAATCGCTCACCTATCTCTGATGTTCTCCAGATACCCGGAGACGTAATCGATCATCTCCTTCGCGAAATCCTTGAACTGATTAGCTTCCATTTCAGATGCAATTATCCTGCAGGCAGCAGGAGTCGAATCACCCGACACGAATCACAGCTAAACACTAGAGTCAATTCACCAGTGGCTCGTGCCTTTAAATCTGTGACAAGAGAAGTGGGGCTCCGACGATATCGATCACAAAACCCCTTCACCCAACCACGTCCAATACCGAATTTCGTTAAAAAAATGGGTGATTCCGAACAAATTCCAAAACATGTGTGACAGTGTTTATATTTTTTATTTTTATCTTATCGCGGGGATATTGCTCCCAATTAATAATATTGCGGTACCGAGAAGAAAGCCGACCGGTTTCGGCCTGATAGTGATTCCCCCATGACGTCGATGGGCCAGTCCCACTCATTACCAGCAAATCACCGAGAATTACTTTTACATTTTTGAAATTCTGCAAGCTACACCCTCGGATCAAGCCATAAGTCCAAAGTCCACGCCGGCTTATTTATTGCTCCTTTTCTGCAGTCAGGGAGGAGGAAAAAATCGTGTGGTGAGAGGAAAAACGACACGGTGGAATTTTTAAGTTTCCGCGGAAGTCAAGCAAACCGCAGAATTATAGAACCGGGGTTTTTTGTGCCGGCTTTTGGGAAAATAGTGACTTGGAAATTTTCTCCATCGTTAGCTCTTAATTGAGCTGTAAACATGATTAGTCATGATGCTGCTTTTTGCGCTCAACTCTGTATATGTGGGACAGAGCGGCTTTGTTTGAGACAGACTGAGCATTTAATAAGTAATTTCAAGAGATTTGCTTCGCCATTTTAGAAATAATTATCTCTCTTGTGAGCTGATTGTTTTTATTTTTTATTTTAATTATTCTTTTTATTTTCTTCTTATTTACTTTCGTTTATTAATTTTTTTGTCTAGACTCTAGTTCTCGTAACTTTCCGGCTACTGTTGCTTAAATAAAACACAATGTTATAAAAAATATTTTATTTATTACGTTCAGCACCAACAACTTTCGACAATACATCGTAAAACTATTCTCAAAAAACAAGCAGCGTTTTTTATCATTTATTCCAACGTGGCTGATGACAAGTGAACATTTATTGCAATAAATGCCTCGAAGATTAATTTTTGCAAATGTGTCACCTTCATAAACATAACAATAAACGTAAACATAAACGCCCTTCATTAAAACCGCAATTACTTCCCTTTTTTATCGGCACTTCATCCGGAAGCTATCTAAACCCTCGATAAAATTAATTGCACATCAACAATAAACCCTCGAATGCAGGAATAATGTTCTTTGTCGCCCTCCGACCCTCCCATAATTAATTTCCTTTTTATGGAGAGCTCGAGCTTTTAAGCTCGCTCTCAAGTTCTCCAACTCCCGGAAACGGTAACCAAGACAACCGAGTGCTTTCGAATGCAACAAGTAGCCACCAGCCACTCTTATCACACCCCCATTCCCTTTAATCTACAATTCATTGGGTGCAAGCACGCTCCAGGAGTTATTTCCGATGTAAAATTCAGGAGGATTCAGTTCGCTCGATCTTACCTCCATTTCACAAAAAACACAGAGTTGCTTTCTGACAGTGTCATTCAAAATTTTTTGCGAAATGGCTAAATTTTGGTCGGTCTTTTTCGCTGCGTTGCAGTACACGTTCAGCATTTACGTGTTCAAAAAACCCGATTTGACCGGTTGTGGACCTCTGATCTCGTCATTGGCGGTCCTGCTCGCCCTCTCTTTGGTGCTATGGAGCCTCCCGTTGTACCCCCGGAGACTGCGCAAGCTAGTCCCCGGCGCGAATTGGTTTGCACAGGTAAAACGCCGGTTTGTGACCACAAACGACTCAAAACCCTCCCACAGTATTTAATTGCGGTGTTTCTGATCGAATACATCATGGGGTGTTTCTGGTTCCCGCTTGAAGCCGCCACTTTGGCATTTTTACCCAAACTGGGGGCCACTTTTGAGGATATCCTAATGCATGTAGGCATGGGTTGTCACTTCCCTTGCGACGTCTTAAAAACGGAAGGAACAGGAATGTTCATGAGCTATCTGATAAGTTTCCTCATACTTGTAGCGGCTTTGCACGCGACTAGAATGATCAATTTGCAACTATTGTCGTGGTAAGTCCCGAGACGCAATTTCGTGCCACTTTTTGAATTTCCTAGGGGAATTCGGCCGTTTGCAAATGACGTCACGCGCCGAGTCCAAAAATTTTCGAAAAATTTTCCGCTCAATACCGGGATTAGAATCCCCAGATTGAGGCCTCGTAGATCCCGATCGGAAATGTGCACCACCGATGAGGAGTTCTGGCCCGGAGACGGGGAATACGAATATGTTTACAAATGAGCTAAACACAGTACGCGATCGCGGTGGCGAACAAAATGTAAATAAATTATTTTCACACCGAATAAAACGTTATGGCCTGCAGACACGCGTTTAAATTGTTCAAAAACCAACGCATTTTCTATAAACTTGTTAATTATCGCGTGACACCCCCGGTTTTGGCGCCCCCAACATTGGGGTTATGTCCGAAAAAGTGGGCTTATCCGAAAGAAACGGGCTTTGCGGTGGGCTTGAGCCTCTTGTCGTGGCTCGGTTTCGAGAAAGACGATGAAGAGAAGGAGTCCGAGTTGATAATGACCCTGAAAAGGGCCGTCTTGTGCACGCAAAGGGAGCAGTATGAGAAGGCCGAGCAGATGCTACATTTGGCCCTACGGCTGGCCCAACAGCAGCAAAACCAGCAAGGGGTCATCTACTGCTACGACTTGATGGCAAATTTGGCTCTGGACACCTTTCAGTTGGATAAAGCCGAGAAATTATTTGTCAGTGTCTTGCAGCTGTTACTTGGGGGCGGTTTGGACCAAAAAGACTTGAAGGTCATTCATATTAGTTTAAAACTGGCGCGAATTTCGCAGTTGAAGGCGGAAATTGAAAAAGCCGACCTTGGGTACAAGTGGTGTCTTGAACAAATAGAGACACAGAAAAATGACAGTGTTGACGCTCAAATGCTATATGGGGTTATTCAGGACTGGTATTCCCAGTTTTTGCTAGACGTTGGGGACGTTAAGCAGGCTTTAATCCATTTGAGAGAGGCTTACAATGCGTGTAAAAGAACCAAAGGGAGGAATAGCGAACAAAGCATGTTGCTTTTGAATGACTTAGGGACTACCAGTTTTCGCGCTGGTGATATTGATAATGCTCAGGGGTACTTAAAGGAGGCTATTACAGTGGGGCGCGAGGTCGAAGACAAGTCGCACTTGGGGGTAATCCACGCAAACTTAGGTTTAATTCTTTTAGAAAAAGGCGTAGCTAAGGAGGCAGAAAAGTATTGTAAGGAGGCGTGGAAGTTGGGTAAATATCGACAAGGTTGCCGACTCCTATCTCGTGATTTTTTTTCAGGGAAAAAATTCGAAAACAACGAATCAGTTGAACAAGCAAACTACTGTTTTGACCAAATTAAATTGGTTTTAGGAAAATAATATTTATTGTAAAGGCGTACTCTAAGTACAAAGGAAACAATAAAACCGTTACATATTTAGGTATTCATTCATACTCTGCGATCAAAACCATCATAAACACTCCCCCTAACAGGGCAGCCACTTGGAAAACAGTCTGTTTAAAACTGGGTTTCTCTTCATCTAACAATTCAGGAATCACAGACACCAACGCTATGTAAATAAAGCCCCCGGCCGTGAAGGGGAGGATCCACTGGGTGGCCATGAGGCTGTTTTGCGCCAGAAGCGAAATCGCAGTCCCCAACAGCGCCCCCAGAGCAGTAGTCAATTGCAACAACATCGCATTTTTCCTCGACACCCCCGACTGGAGCAGAATGGCAAAGTCCCCAATTTCATGCGGGACCTCATGTAGTAAAATCGTGATCGTTGTAACCAACCCTACGGTATTCCCCGCCAAATAACTCGACCCTATTGCCAAACCATCGGTGAAATTGTGACTAAAATCGGCGGCTAAATTCAAATAACCCGCCACTTTAATTTCCTTTGGCTCGACTTTCTTTGCCTTGTCGCCCCCCGACTTGGCTTTCTCCTTCTTCTCATCGTTCTTCTTGTGGTGGCTGTGCCCGTGGCCCCCTTTGGCAATCCTCACGATTTTCTCCACCAAGAGGAACGTGACGATACCAGCCAACACCCACAGCCCCACTGACATGTCGTGCCCGTGTTCGTGATCGTGGGAATGTGAGTGCGAATGGGGGCTGTCGACTGACATAGCCGCGTGCGGGATTAAATGCAAGAAGGCGTCGCCCAGCAGCCCCCCGGACGCGAACGCCAGTAGGACTTTCAGGAGAGGCTGTTCCCGGTCGGTGCTGTCAAGCGGCACGCAAAATAGGATGAAGAAGGGGGCTGCACTGATGAGGAGCGTCGACCCCATGGCTTGCAGCCATAGTTCGGAGGTAGTAGTGTGATGTTGAGGTTCGGGGGGTTGGTACTTTTCGTTAGCGGCTTTCGAGTACTTGAATGAGGGGGCTTCATCATGTGAGTGGCCGTGCTCGTGCCCCCATGAGAAACAAACGACGAGCAGAATTAAAACTAACCGTAAATTCGACATTGCGGAATGTGGAGACTTAAATACGTGATTTGGGACTGAATGTGGGTATTAACACTTGAATTAACCGGCGGGGGCACACATCATCATCAAAAAAACATATTTTCTGTCAAAATGTCACTGCTGTCAAAGAATTGTCAAAGCATGTCAAAGGAAAAGTCAGTAGTAAGGCGCCAGAGGACGCTCCATGATTTTTATTTTACCAGTTTATTTTAATTTAATTTAATTATCACTATAATTACTTATAAATGATTGATTTACTTAATGCTAAGGTCAAGTTGTAGCTTCAAGTACTTTCTTTATGCGACCAATCATAAACTTAAGTTTAAGTCTGGTTTAAGCTATAAATTTCAATAGGCAACCACCAATACAGATTGTTATCAATTTTAAAAAAAATCGTACCAAGAAACTTACAAAATCGAATTATGTCATCATCCTCAACTATGATGATATGAAATATGATAAGGATTAATACATTTTGGATACAGTAATCAAAATCCATCAAAAACTGATAAGAACCGACAAGTAGCACAACTTAAAAATGTTTGATAGCAAACAAATTACTGAGTTTTTTCTCTTCTGTAATGACATCATACAGACAATCGGTGATAACAAAAGATCGATACAAAATAGCAAAATTAAAATTACGTTAAGTCAGGTAAGGAGGAATATGGACATACAAATATAATTAAAAAAAAAAGATAAGAACATCAAGTGGAACATTAAACCGTTTGATGGCAATCAAACGAAAAAATCAGCCAAGAGTAGGGTACTCAATAAATTAACGATTTTTCTCGTGTCCAGATAAATAAATGACTAATTTAAAGTACCGACCCAAAATTACAAAATAAAAAATAATAAGATCAAAGGGGATTTTTTCGTCACAATTGGTAAATTCCAGCAAACACAATAAAACAAACTATTTTTCCTAGATAACTGCATTCCTTGATTTCTACATATTGATAATAAAATGACGACAACCGGATAAAGCGAAATTGTTATTATAATTTTATCTCAGGTGTATCATCATTTTAGGATGTTGAAGCTCATAAAAAAAACACTTTTGTGGTCGAAATCGAGTTCAAAGTCAACGAAGAACGAAAACAAACAAACGTATCAAAATCGTGCCATTTACGCATTTTTGTGGCACGTTCAGAGTGACTCATTTGTGACCTAGGACATTACGTTCAATTCAAGGCGACGCTGTTTTTACCTTATAATTTTTCCAATGTAAGAAAAATTAAATATTTCATTGTGTCGTCTAATTGATCGTTTACAAGTGTTTTATTAATTATTGCTTCAAGCGGCAATAAAATGGTGCAAATTGCAATTTTATAATATAAGACCCGAAATCTTATCTTAAACAATGAGTACGTCGTGATAAGAAAACGATACCTACAGTCAGATATTTCCAACTCAAACACGCACGAAGGCTGCAATTGCGTGTTTGTTATTCAAGTTTGCCGAGCGTGTAATAAACGAGTGGAGTGAACAAATTTTAACAAAAAAATCGAAATTATTTATTGCGCCCTTTCGCAATGACACTGAAAAACAATAACTAATCTAATCAGGACAATTCACGTTCGAGGAATTTTTCTCTACAATAAACTACTTCACGTAAGTAATCGCTCGGTATTTGGCGCACGATAATCGCGACCGAAATGTGCTCAAGACTGTTTGGCAAGAGCAAAACTTACGTCATCCAAGACAAATTCAACAACGTTCCCAAGCCGCCAACACAAAATGGAACCACTCGAAAGCCAAGAGCACCTCAACCCGGGCCGCAAGAAACCCCGCCCGTGCCTCCACCTCCACCTGTCGACCAAATAACCCGAGCCCCGCCTCCGCCTGTGCCACAAACGACCGAAGATCCGCCCTCACCTGGCCCAGAACGGGCCGCAACTCCGCCCCCCGAGCCGGACGCTATTTCAACCGACACTCAAATCGACTCGACTGAAGAAAGTGTAAAAGTGAATCAAGAATCACAAGAAGGGCTCGAAAGAAGGCCGGGACTCATCCCCCTACCCACAAATATAGACGAACACGGGTCAGGAGACGTAGAAAAACACCCGAAAACGCAAGAGTAAGTTTAATAGTCAAGTGAAAACACACATTATTCCCAATCAAAATCATCATCAGAGATGTCAGCCGCAGGTTCTTCGTTCTTCTTAACTTCTTCGATTTTACGTTCGGGCCAACTATTCTTTAGTTCTTCCATATATTCCCCAGAAGGAAGCTCCATCAGATCTAAATCGGTTTCTTCCAAATTTATATGTTTATCTGTTACAAAAAATTAAAAATGTTTCGGTCCCAAATTAAGGAACTCACCCAACAATTTATCCACGGCTGCATTAACAATTCTTTGGACGTTCACGTTCTGCACCATTTTAATGTCGAGTGGCGCCTTCTTAACCGAATTTTCATTATCCGTATCTAAACCATCTAAAAGTTTGTAAACGCTCTTGTTTTCTTCAATTTTCGGCGCCAAATCAACTTTCTGTTCTTTGCAATTCAACCTAACATCATCAGCGAACGGCAACGCCGTCAGAACAAAACATTTCGGATTATAATCCGGTTTCGGCACCAAAACCACAATCTTCGGCACATAATTATTATTATAGACACGTCGGGCAATAACGTATTTATTTTGTTGCGCCAGGCAATCAATCAAACAATTAAAAGCGTCATTTTTTTCCAAACTAGCGTTGGGCAAAACGCTGTAACAACCGCCGCCTCGCATCAAATGCTACAAAACACAGTAAATGTCACGCTAGCGTGCGCCTTGTCGGTCACCTCAGGCACATTTGCCGCGTCTGTGAAACACAAAACGCTGAAACTGCGCGAACTTGAGACTTGAAACATTTTGTTGTTGACTGGGACGAATTTCCCGTGTCGCGAAACACCGCTAATTACCTCACTGGCGTCGAATTCAATAGACTCATCCTCAGCGTCAATCCTAACATTTTTGCGTAAAAAAAACACGCAAAATTGCGTTTTCCTTACCAAGTTGAAGGCCTGATCGCTCCTTGTGCTGAAACCAACTTGCACTGGACGATATCGTTTAGTATTTTCATAGTTTGTGCCGGAATGTTGATGTTTGTGCCAATGCCCAATGGGACGTTCCAGGGCTGACTCCCGCCCGAGTTGCGGTACGAAAAAAATAAATTCGTCCCGATTTTGGGACCACAAACAACGCCGTTTTGAATTTTCGAAATGAGGGTTTTAATGGTGGCGATGTTTGGGTCGTTTGTTTGCAAATTCTCCATCCAGGTTTTGATGTTTTCGGGCGTTTTTATAGTGAAAGGGGGCTCGATTTCGGGGCCCACGACATACAAAAAAGCCCCAAGCCGGTCCAGTAGCCGGGCTATTTTGTCAATTAAACCGTTATCAACTTTAGACAGGGGCGAACCCAAGTCTGTGATAAAAAGCAACTGATAAGTGATAATTCCCTTGATTCCTTCAAACTCATCGACCAAGTTTGCGGCAGCCACGTGCAGACCTTCCAACCAATTGCCCTCACCGACGCCACTGCCTAACAAAACATTACACAATATTACGATGAACAAAAACTTACTTTCGACAAAATCATGCAGTTTTTTGGGATTATAGGACAAAACATCCTTCGTAACTTCATTTACGTGTTCGTACCCCCCGTGTCGGGCGTTCAAACGATTTTCAGTCTTGTCCGAATTCAACAAAATCAATTTGGTTAAATCCTTGGAACGCGAGAAAAAATTCGTACTTGAAATTTTCAGTAGCGTCTGGAGCGCCCCTAAACGGTTTTGACCTTTAAGGTCAAATAAAATAACCGAACAGTGCCTTTTAGCAGCTGGAGGCATTGTTTTGCGTATTTTTCGAACACACACACTTGAAAACCGCCAAACTTATAACCTCACTCTTCGATCCAATACCAACCTTATACGCGAAATATACTAAAAATTTTGAATGTTTTTTTTCTTCAGAGATGAAAAATTGATTCGGGAAGCGATCGAACGGAGCGACTTCCTCAACAAGATTTTAAAAGGGGACTTGTTGAAAGAAGTGGTCGATGCCATGTACCCCCGCGAGATCAAATCGTCCGAAGTCATAATAAAGGAGGGCGAGAAAGGGGCCCACATGTATGTCTCGGCCGGCGGCCAGTACGAAGTCTCCGTCAAGGGCAAAGGCGTGGTGAATACGTTCGAGGATATCCGAATTTTCGGCGAGATGGCAATCCTGTACAATGATAAAAGAAACGCGACCATTAAAGCAATAAAAGCCGGGAAAGTCTGGGTTTTGGACAGGACCATTTACCAGAAACTGATGCTCCAGTTCAACATCAAGGAGCAGGACGAGGTGCTTTCCTTCCTCGAAAACGTCCCAACTTTGAATAAAGTCGGGACCAAAGTCTTGCAAAAGGTCACGACTTTGCTCAAAGTTAAGTACTTCGCGCCGGGGGCCACGATCGTCAAACAGGGTGACCGAGGCGACAAGTTTTACATAATCCGGGCCGGCACGGTGACCATCTCGAAGGAGGGCGAAGGCGTGGTGGGGAACTACGGCAAAGGCCAGTATTTCGGCGAATTGGCGCTTCTGGACGAGGAGTTTCGCCAAGCCACCGTCACAGCCGACGCCCCCGAAGGGGTGGAGTGCCTCACACTGAAACGGCAGCACTTCCGCGACCACTTCGGGAGGATAACAGAGGGCGGAACCGTGGAATACACCCCCAAGTCGGGGCCCAAACGGAGCGAATCCGTGCGCGAACACCAAGACATCGAACTCAAGGATTTAACAATTCTGACGACGCTGGGCGTCGGAGGGTTCGGGCGCGTCGAGCTCGTCCAACACAAGTCCAAAAACCTGATCTTCGCGTTAAAATACTTGAAAAAGTTTGATATGGTCGAGCAGAACCAACAAGAACATGTTTACAACGAGCGAAACATCCAGTTAGAGTGTCGCTCGAAATTCATTGTACGCCTTTACCGCAGTTACAAAGACGCGCGTTATATTTATTTCCTCATGGAGTCGTGTCTGGGGGGCGACCTGTGGACCCTCCTCCAGAGGCAAAAGACGCGCCGCTTCGACGAGAAAGACTCCAGGTTTATCGCCGGCTGCGTCCTCGAAGCTTTCACATACCTCCACGAAAGAGACATAGTCTACAGAGACCTCAAGCCGGAAAACTTGCTCATAGACGAACACGGTTATATCAAATTGACCGATTTCGGGTTCGCCAAGCGCCTGGGGGCCCGTGGCCGAACTTTCACGTTCGCAGGGACGCCCGAGTACGTGGCCCCTGAAATTATTCTAAGTCGGGGACATGACAAGGGCGTCGATTATTGGGCTTTTGGTATTTTCATTTTCGAGCTGTTGACCGGGAGAACTCCGTTCCGGACGAACGATGCGAGTCATATGAGGACGTACAATAAAATTTTAACCGGGATTGACAGTGTCGAATTCCCGAGTTATGTCTCGTCCAAAGCCCGCAATATTATCGAGAAGCTATGCAGGGCCATCCCGAGCGAACGATTAGGGTGTCAAAGGAACGGAGTTAAAGATATTAAATCCCACCGGTGGTTCCTGGGCTTTGATTGGGTCAAACTCAACGAAGGCAAACTGACAGCGCCCTTTAAACCCAAACTCAAGTCCAGCACCGACACGAGATATTTCGAACAATTCAAAAAGGACAACGACTGTCCGCCGGAAGAAACAAGTGGATGGGATGAAAATTTCTAGTACTCAAAATAATTTTAGTTAGGTCTGCCAAGTACTTTACTCAAGTTGTTGATATACCAAGTGAATTTTTTATTGTAATAAGGTGAAATTAATAAAACAAATATCAAAGTCACTTTTTTTTAATAAACGTCCTTAATTATAACCGTAAGAGTTAATGACAGCGGTGAATGGAGCCACTTGTTTGGCGACCTTAGTTGAGGCCTCTTTTGTAAGCTTCTTGAGCTTGTCACGTTTACGGATACTAAGGACAGCCTTAACTTTGCGTTTAGACTCGAGTGTGCGGACCACCGATTGGTATTTCCATCCTACTTCATGAGACAAGCGTCCCACGTGACAGAACTGCAATTTTATTTAGAAAATAGTAACCCAGTCCAAATAATAATAATAATAATAATAATAATAATAATAATAATAATAATAAGTAATAAGATTTGGGGGCTTACCTTGCGGCCTGGTTTCAAGCAAATTACACGGAGGGCCCCAGGGACTACGACGCGTTTCCTGCGGTCATATGGTGGGGGCACACCTTCGTAAGTCTTCAATCGGCGCAAAGCCTGCTTCCCACGTTCTGTCTTGTGAGGCAACATACCTTAAAAAATTCCATTAATCCATGATTGTCAATAAAGAACATCATATTTTGTAAAATTATAAACTCATTGTCGGATTGCCTTTTCATAGTTAATCAAATAATGTAGGTAAGATTAATTTAATCATCGTTATGTCAATTAGCTGTAAGATAGATTGAATTAAAAGAAATTACCCCTGACTGTCTTCCAGAAGATCCTCGAGGGGGCCCTAAAGTGGAATGGGCCACGCGCCGGGTTCACATTGCAACGTTTACGAAGAAACGACAAATATTTTAGTTTATTTCTGAAAGTTTTTCATTGAGTATTTCGTAAATGACCAAAATATGGATCCTACCTGTAAAAATTTCCTGAGATGTTCAACTGTTCACATCTCACAATAATAACTTTATTCCCTTCCAATAGTGTTTTTGCCACTATTGTTGCAAGACGACCAAGTAAATGGCCCCTGCCATCGATTAAAATGGCCTGAAAAAACAAAAACTCGGTTAGAAACTCACCAACACGTGTCCAATGCAATAAGGTTAAGAAACTTTAAACGGATGTTTTTCACGTAAAATGCGCCTTTCTCACTTTAAAAAGTCACGTAATTGAAAATTGATACGATTTGTGGACACTTTTTATAACCATTTATGTGAAAACCACAGAAAAAACGAATTACCTTCTCACTAAACCCCGTCATGTTTCTACCATTAACGGAAAAGGATGGCGCCGGAAGTGTACAAAGATGGCGTTCGCTGAGCAATACCAACCTGAACCGACAAAAATCCCAAAAGCTCAAACAAGAAGCACCAAGGAATTTTTGCCACACTTTTTTATTATTACAAATTTAATTCAGTCCAATTGACGATAAAAAAAACTCATTTCTAGTATTAAAGTTAAGTTTATTTCCACCAAAATTACAAGAGTAAAATTAAAAAAACTACACTAATATGGCCGTGGGGGCCCTGGCGGTCCTCCACGCATCATTCCGGGGGGCGGTCCCCTCATGCCCATCGGCGGCGGTGGCCCGCCGCGCCCCATTCCCATAGGAGCAGGCGGCATGCCCATCATGCCGGGTGGTGGCCCCATCATGCCTGGCGGGGGCCCTCCCATCCTTGGGGGCCCCTGGCTCATTTGCGGGGCTGCCGCGACCTGGCCACGACCCCCAGGAGTCATAACCTGCTGCGAGGGTCCTCCTACGCCCCTCACCGGGCCTTGCAGCCCGACAGGTACGCCGCCCATTCCCGCGGGCATTCCGCGGCCCGCGGCGCGGCCAATGCCAGGGCCGGGGGCTGCGCCCGGAATAGGAACACGGGGCAAACCCTCCTCTGGTGGTGGGGGTCCCTCAACTGTCAAAGACACGATGCTTTCGCCCCGTAAAAGGACGAAACCCAGAACGCGTTTTTCCTCGCGTTCTACTTTTGAGTTTTTCGGTTTGATTTTACGGAATTCCTCGCAGTCGCCGAGGATCATGTTCATGTGTTTGTCGAAGGCCTTGAATGTGCCGATGAAGGTCCGGGAGTCTTGGAGGGTTATCCGGACTCGGTAGTTGATGTGTTGTAACATTTTGTTGTTTTTGCCCATCGTCTGAAAGGAAATACGGTGGAAATGGGTAATGAGTGGTGTAAGGGGGGCTTACCATCTTGGACGGTTTGTTTTGGCTCCTTTTAAACACGAAAAATTAAAGAAACGTTGGCGGTACGACTTAACCTAAAAATTTGCAAACAAACCGGCCATAAACCGGCGGCGGTCGTAAATATCGAAGTCGCATACGTTCGAGTTTCTGGCGGAATATTCAAAAAGTACAGCCAATTATAACATAAATTATTCACAAAGCAAATAAATTTATCTGAAGGCGGTGTTTATTTGGAAGTTTATTTTTAATTATTAGTAAAAACGTTACTTATGGAACAACAATAATTAGAAAGATAGCTTTTTTACATTATTTATTTATAATGTTATACAAGGCAGTTTGTCAGGCATCAGTCAATTCCTACTTATATTATATCTATAAGTACTTCATTAAAAACGCTAGAAACATTACTTGCTTAATTATTACAAATGCTCGAAGGAAACGATTTAGTGGCAATAACTACACTTTGGATGGCACTTGATTCCATTGACCCCGCACTGGCACCCCCCTGAGGTGTCCCCTTTCCCTCCGGGCCCCCAGCGCGGCCCCCGAGTCACCCAACAAATCTCAGTTTTACACATCGAACATCTGACCCAATCACAGCCCCATTTTTTCATTAATATCACTTGGCAAGTTGGACAAGTTAAAGCTTCACCATTCTTCACCATTTCATTGACCATTTCTTTAGTCCTGCGAGCGTCTTCATCGACTTCAGATTCCTCAGTCATTTTTTCCTGATATTGCTTACAATTCAACCCGGAATGAATTGCCTGAAACACACTCAAATATTTGTACACCAAACAAACCGAACACTCACCTGACACGTCAGACAATTGATTTTCCTGCAAACGGGACACCGAAACTCGTTCACATTGTCTTCAAAAATGCACCAACCCTTACAGTCGGGGGTTTTGCAGTGGAAGCTTTTCCCGATTTTGTTTTCAGCCTCAGCCACCGATTTGGCAAGGTAGTGTTCGTAGATTTTCGGTGTGACCAAAGCTTTGATTTCGCGATCCTGCAGAGCGATATTGCAGGAGTACTGCTCGTCCCTGTAGGGACACTTCACTTCCGCATCTTCGGTATATTCTACAGTGTGAGCTAAACAAAATTTGCAAAACTGGTGCAAACACTCTCGTAACGTCACACCGTCACCGGGTGCGATTTCCATGAAACAGACAAGGCATTCGAAAGGATCGCGGTTTTCGACCAAATCCTTATTATCTAAATTGACTAACTGGAGGTAGGTTTGGTCGGTTTGGGGCTGGGGAAGCTTTTTCTTCGAAGAGCGCTTCACAGGGGACAAGTCTTTCTGCCTCACGGTGGCACAAACGGCGCATATGTTGCTCGAAATTGGGTTCAGAAGCGTGCACAAATGGCACTCCCACTCCCCCGGTTTGAGCGTTTTCGAGTCGTAATCTTCCAAGTCGTCTTCCGGTTGCGCCAACTTGGGGTCTTCATTCCCCGTTTGACTTGTGGTAGGTTCGACTAGACTTTTCTTCTCTTGGACGATTTTTGGAATAACATCAACGATTTTCGGAATCCGATTCACGGCAACTTTCTCCTTGGACGTACTTGGCACCTCCTCACTCTTGCCAATTTTACTTTCGGCGCCCGTTTTCGCGTCTAAAAAGCACAATTAATACACTTGTTTAGTGAGAAATCATCAATTACCAGGGGCCACAAGATACAAAAACACAGGACACCTCTCTGTTGTAATTTTATGATCCTTCAGAGTCGAGTTATCGTCAGTGGCCAACTCCTTGCCCAAAATCCACCTCTGGACGTTCACTGGAATCTCAAATTCTTTCTCCACCTGCGATTTCAACTCGGCCACTGTTTGATTTTCAGTGACTTCAAGCGGGAAAGGCCCGCGATGCGAGATTTTATCCTCCACAAACATTTCAATACTATAAAAAAATCTCTCATAAAGATTACACCAAAAACGAAACTTACCTGAATCCTTGCTTTTTGCCATTGGGATTCACCGGTTTTTGCCTCACCACCGAACAATTCACCTTCAATTGGGCCAATTCTTTGGCATATATCGCCGCTTCAGTCAATTCTCCCTTAGCTATCGAGGTTTCCAGCCGCTTCAAAAGTCGGTTGATTTCAATAGTGTCGGTGTTTTTGTCGCCCTGTAGATTATTTTTCAGCTCGGTCAGGCGCTTCGGCATGTTGAAAAACAGCGAAAGTTCGTCGTTTCGGGCCAAATTGGCGTAAATCCGGGCCGGGGATTGCCCATTAGGGTCGCTGTAGATATTCTCAAAGTCTTTGGGTCTCATTAGTTCGAAATTAGTTTTTTTCTCCTGTTCCATTTTTGGGGCGGGTTTGGGCAACTCCAGGTTGTTTTTTCTGTCTGGTTGCGGCGGTGTGGCTTGTTTGGACACCTCAGATTTTTTCTCTTGTTCTTTCGGCATCTCTTTAACTTTTGGTTCTGCCTCACGTAAAATCGACTTTGGTGTTTCGAGATCGCTCGTTTTCTCAAGCTTGACGGCATTCGTTTGAGCCGAAACCGATATTTTGACCGGTTTTGGGGTCTCACTCTTCTTCACTTTGATATTCTCGTAGATTGTCTCAGTGGTCCCAATTACGATTTCCACAACTTTTTCGTCCTGTGACTTGTTATCTTCAGTTTTTTCGTCTTGTTCCGGGTTCTCTTCTATGACACTCTGCCGACTGTTCTGCTTCATTAAAATGTTTGACTTGCGTTTCGGGAGTGAGTTTTTCATTTCGATCAACATTTTCTTCAGTTTTTCCCGTTCTTCATTTTTGTCAACTTTGTCCTCATCGAGTGAGACCGACTTTTCGATTTTCTTCTTGAGGTTGTAGGACGCAAGGGCCGAGAACCCGATTTGGGTCTTGGCCCGTTCGAACGCTTTCTCTGGTGTTTTTTCGGGAGGTTTTTCTTCGGGTTTCGTTGCGGAAAAGTCATCGAAATAGGGCTTGATGGTCGAGCAGACGTGGCAAATGATCCTCCAGTAGTCATTCTCGATCGAACATTTGGGACAGTTCCAATTTTTTCGGTCGACTTTTGGCGTTTCCGGCTTGGGTTTAATGGCACTAGCACTTTCGGACTTCATCAAAGGGTTGACTTTCCGGTCGATTTGCTCGATTCGCTTCTTGTGGTTTTCGAGGAGACTCTCCTGTTTGCGCTCTTCAGTGAGGAGACTCGTCCTGCGGCCGAAATAATCCTTCTTCTGGTTCTGGGCGACTCCAAACACTGTGGCTTTGGTCACGCTGGTGATGGCATTGAACTTGGCGATGAGATCCTTAGCGGAGCGCCTTTTCGGGGACGCCCAGCTATCCGTGTTTATTTTTGCTTCTTCTTTTGGTCGCATGAACTGCGGTATTTCCTGCAAGTCGTTTCCGTTTTTTTGGTGCTCTTTTCGGACTATTTCGGACGCTTCGCGGTCGAGTTCACTGATGTTCGTCAGGAAGCTCATCCCCGATTTGCGCTTTTCTTCGGCTTTGGTGCTCGAGGTCCTCTTGTACCAAGGTCTAGGTGAGACGGGGGTCTCACACACGCTCGATTTTGTCTCCGAAGCTGTCTCTTTAGCCGGTTTTAGAATGCCGTGGTCTAATTTTAACGAATCGTTGAAAATGATTTCCGACTCTGGGGTATTTTTGATTTTTTCCAGACTGGGGGGCGGAGGAGCCAGTCGCTTCTTCCTGCGGAGGCTCATGGTGGAGGTGTTGGGGGTGGTGGGGGGCTGGGGGGCTCGCCGTTTGCCCTTGACGTGGAGGTAAGCCCCCGCTTTTTTCGTTTTGGATGACTCACTGTTCGTTCTCCGGTGCGCTTTTTCCTCTTCTTCCATAGAGGGGCGCGTCATCAGGGGGAGGCTTTTGGAATTTTCGTCTTCTTCGTCTTTTGTGGCCGGCTTGAGTAGCGTCTCGCGGTTGAAAAATAAGTTGTATTTTTTGCGCAAAGTGGTGTTTTTGTCGTTTTCGCGCCTCTTGTCCCTTTGTTTGAGTCTTGCTCTGTAGGTGTCCGTCTCAGGCCCTGGGACGATGCACTTTTCGCTCACTTTATTCGTGTAGTCATTCGGAGGGACGTAGGAAAAGGAGGCGACTGTTCCGCTGCTTTGTATCGAATTCAAGCTCTCACAACTGCTGGAATTTTGAGTGTCTATGGATTCGCGAGAAGTCGAGGGTTTAAACCATTTCAAGAAAGCAAATAAACCGCTGTTTCTTTTGCTAGTTTTTGGATCACAGCCAGGACTTTGTCCGATCTCTGAATCTTGGTGATTGAGGCTCATAGTATTGTTATAATCACATGTTTGGTGGCAATTCTTCTCGCTACCACAACAAATGAGGAAATATCACATTACGAAAGCCACGTGTTAGTCATCAATCGAGGCAAAGCGTTTTATTCGGATCGAAAGTAATTATATCAAATTTGGACTGGTGTTAGAATGGCACACCCGACTTACCGATCGCGTTGTCTTAAATTGCGGAAAAGTTTCTTTAATTGAGTTTCTTGATCGCCGAGTTTTCGAGTGTATTTTGAGAGTTTACGTTCGTGACGTTGGGAACGGAGAGAAACGACGCTCGACGTCCCGATGCTTGGGTTAAATTTAGTAAATGGATAGTTCGGCTACGTCCGGTTGTCAAATTGTTTCTCAATTTTCTGTTTACTAAATAACATTAAAAATAAACACGGCCTATGATAAACTGAGGAGCGATGGAGATGGACTTTTTTCATCGTAGCTTTCAGCTTTTCGGCTTCAGATGCATCGCAGCAGTAAAAATAGTTCGGTTTTATGTAAGAGTGTAAGACTATAGAGGATCTATTGGATAGCTACAGGATTTTGTAATATTTTTGGATGATTTATTTAAGAGTTTAAAAAAATCAATCCTATTTTTAAATTTAAATTTTATTTTATTTTGTATTTAGATACTTATAGTATCATTTCTTAAAATCTTATATTTTTTGAAATTTTTCATCTTTAATAAATAAGTCGAATTTTCTGCATATACCTAAGGTAGTACCTGATAGGTATTATCATTAATCAAAGGTCAAAACCACGATATTAATTTCTTCAGTCTGAGGAATTCAATGTTGATTGTTCTAAAAATAAATAAAACACATTTAATGATAACAACCTTTATTATTGAATAATTATCGATGTGCATGGTCTACAAATATGCAATGCATTGTTTTTACAGAATGATTTTTTTTGTACATACCATTTTTCTAAAATGCAAACAGTCATATCATAGAAAAAAATTTAATGTTTTACATAATAATTTTGTAATCACTTTGTACATATTTTTGTTTTCATTTCATTACATAACTGATTATAAATATTTATTATGAAAGGAATCCAGCTTCCAAGCGATAACAATTTCTGTATCTATTTTTATTATGCAATTCATTATAGTGCACCTGGAAATTCGTGTGAATTTAAATAAAAAAAGTATATTAACTGTTGAGCGAATTAATTATCTTAATTAAGCATACTCAAATAACAGTTATTTTCGATGCTCTTGCCCTAATTAATCAAGGTGGATTGTTCAATTGCCAGCGGCGTCCCACTTTAACAAAAAATTAAAAATTATAATTCATACTTCTAAAAAAAAATTCAATAAATCCAAAATTGAGTTTTTTTTTTGAAAATAAATAAATAAATAAATAAATTTGCGGGCAAACCGCAGACTAAACACGTATCTATCATAACAACCCCTACTACTGATGAAAAACAAGTAATTCGCGTGATATTTTCCTATAATGTTGCAATAATAGGAGTCAGAGTTTACAATTTTGCAATTTTCGATTTTGTTACGCCTCTGTGTGACCTTAGGGGTCATGTTGGTGTAAATAAGAGCTCACAAAGGCAAGCGATGGGCCAGGGTCGCCAACTCGCCGATTTTCCTTGGGTGCATAAAAAATCATCTGCCGGTTAAGTTTTTGGCACAGTTGTGTGCACTTTCGTGTTCTTTTGGTGTAAAAACAAGAACAATCGTCGACGAAAGTCGTTTTGTAATTCTAATTGTGTGCGTCCGCTTGCCAGTTTCTAATTTTGCGTCCGTTAGGTTGGCATCGTCCGCTTGACATTCATTTGTGTACAAGCTCGATTTATGTCAGAGTGAAAAACAGTGTTTTTTCGTGAAAAACTGTAGTAAATTTTGTAAAAAGTTTGATTCGGGTGTTGCGTTAGTTGTGCTCGTTCGTAAAATGTACCACTCTTCGTATTCCGAACTCTAGCAAAGGCGAAATTTCCAGAATCTCGGACTGTCATAAACAAACAAAGTGGACTCGCCCAGTGAAACATTTGAGTTTTTTCCAATTCGAATTGACTCTGCCCCAAAACACTTTTTCTTTTTTAATTTCTAATAAGTGTAATGTGCCCAAACTATCTGTTGAGCAAGTCGGTGAAGCGTACTTTGGTCCCGTCGTGTCTCCGCCACTCCAAGAGAAAAGGCATATTCATACACCCGACCGCAATGTTCAAAAACTTTTCCGCCAGTGCTTTAAGTCCGTTATTACCCAAATAAACATATCAAGTCCAAAAAGTACAAAATGAAACTGCTCGAGAGTACAAGATTTGAAGCCATCAACAACCTCCTGTCGATCCAGACCGGAGACAGCCAAATCATCGGCCGCATCGAGAGCTACTCCTGCAAGATGGCAGGGGCTGACAAGGCCCTCTACAAGCGGTTCAACCCCGAGGGGGTGCACCCCAACGACTTGCAAGCCCTGTCGCCCCCCGAGGGCGTCTCCCCCGGCCATTCGCAGTACAGCCGTAGCGTCTCAGGCGACGAAGAGGGCCCGCTTTGCGACACAATCAGTCGCAAGACTCTCTTCTACCTCATCGCAACCCTCAACTCGGCCTTCCCCGACTACGACTTCATGGACGTCAAGGTACGACCTGAAGGTCGGCCCACTCTATTTCAGGCCCGCCAAGTCCCCACCCAACAGTCAACACCATTTTTTCTATTCTTTGATGCTTTTATAATCGCCCGATACCTTTATCTCGGGGATAAGTTTCGAAAAATACATTCTTGAAACAAATAAACGCAAATAACTTATCGGGCGTTTATCTAAAATCCAGCCTTAGCAAGTTTAACTATTTGATTTTTGAAAATCCTTAATCTTTATACTTTAATCATTAACTAATTAAAAATGTTGAGAGGCTCATTTTTCCAAAATTTAAGATTAAGGTCATATCGAAATAAGTATTGTTATTATTACTGGCCTTGTAGAAATATGTAAAACATTGAGTAGTATTTGAGCTATTTTTTTACTAAGATGATATGTGAAAAAAAAAACAATCTTTGATCAGATTTTGAGAGATTTTATTAAAAGGTAGAAAATTACATGTTTACAGGTTTGTTCCGTTGAATTCAGCGGCTCATTTTCTGTGTTATACCAGCTTTTAACGAGATCTAACATTTTAAAATTTTTTGCTAAAAATTAATAACTCAAAAACAAAAAGTCGTAGAGCAATACGGTTTGTTCCATTGAATTCAGCGGCTCATTTTCTGTATTACACCAACTTTTAACGAGATCTAACATTTTTAAATTTTTTGTTAAAAATTAAGATAGGCATTTTCTATAGTCGAAAATTTTATTCAACAAAAAAATTCATAACTCAAAAACAAAAAGTCGTAGAGCAATGCGCTTTGTTCCAGTGAATTCAGCGGCTCTGTAAACCTTAAAACTTTATGCTTGAAACTCTGTAATTTTTGCTTGCAACAGGCCTTAAGTTTATTCTAAAGCTTATTAGAGTTATTTTGTTAAGGATGCTTTAAAGTTGAACGCTGAGAATTAATTACGGGTGGCGTTATCTATTGGAGTGATAATGAGCCATGTTTCCAGAGCCACGAGTTCAGCAAGGAGCCCTCGCGCCAGTGGGTCGAGAACGCAATCGATTCGAACTTGATCGCCACTGCAGGAGACCAGTACCGCGGTCTGGGGGCCTCTCTGTGGGCCGCAATCAACGACGAGATATCCCTCGAAGATTGCGACATCTATTCTTACAATCCCGATTTAGCCTCGGATCCTTTCGGGGAAGACGGCTGTCTCTGGAGTTTTAATTATTTTTTCTACAATAAGCGACTAAAGCGTATCGTTTTCTTTACTTGTCGCGCCGTAAAGTGAGTTTTCTGTAAGCGGGTTTGACGCCCGGCTAACTCGTTCTGTTTGCAGTCCGTTCAGTATGGATTCCGGCTACGCCACTGATTTCATCATGGACGAAGTGGATCTCGCTTACTGAATATTTTTAACGTGTTACTAATTTTGATGTCAAATCGTACTATTTGAGTTGTAGTTTTGGTGAGAGCAAAAGTACAAAATATTTTTTTATTAGTGTGAAACAATAGGTTAAGTGGAATGTTGCGGTATTATTAATTTTTACTTATGCTGTAATCACCCCATGGCTTTAGTAATTAGGAGTTTAGTGACTTTTTCTCTGGTTGCTGGTTACGATCTCACGACACGTCTAGTTATCTAATGCAATATCGTACAAAATATAAGATTTCACGATTTTAGTACTAAAATGTATCTATTAAATGTATATCTAATTTTCAAAGGCACGATTTGCTTGGAGTTCAACGTTCAGTTCCAAGTGCCATCCTTATAGTGAGTTATTTACTGTAAGATCTGATATTATAACATGTTATTTAGTCAGCTGTGGTTTCTCAATTCACTTCCTACCCGAGTCACATACAAATTTTGCTCCTGACCGGTCACAATTTGCATGGAAATTAAGTTTTTTTGGTCGAGATACGCAAAATAATTTTTATCTTTAATTAGATGCCGTATATGTCGTTGACACCTGACGTTAAATAATTTAAGTTTGTTTTTATTAACTTGTAAAATCGTACATCAGGACAATTTTATGACATGGTTATTTAATTTCCATAATATTAATAAGTGCTTAACGCACTGTGACCGGTATCTACCCAATTATCCCTTAATCTTAAATCCAATTTAATGCCATATTTTCTAAAGTCGTAAAATTTTGGTAATATGGTATGGAGTTAACGACTGGATTAATTGCGTTCTCTACCGGGGAAACATTGTAGTAATGACAGGTGTGCCCTTGAAAGTCTCGTAGAATTGAATTTGGGTCTAGCGTGTTCGATACGAGCCATAATGAAATTGTCTCAACCTCTCATGCAATCTTTTTAATTTATAGAGACAGGTAAACGAGTGTCGTGGCCACTTGAGAGCTAATCGTTCATATTCAAGTAAACATTTATTTATCCAACTCGCCAGGGGCCGTCTTTTATCAGATAAAGCAATGATTAATCAGCTCTTTATTTCGACGTTTTCGTGTTTGTTCAAATTAATTGGGTTTCATTTATTGGAAAAAAGCAAACAGACATTTCCCATTTTCTTCGAGGATATTTAGTCCCGAAGCCTGTCGGTACACGCGACACTGATATAATCTCCCCTATCCGATTACCCGCGATAATAATTAACATTTTTAGAGCTTCCGCCGACACTCATCGAATTTCCGAAGATTTTTCAAAAACCGTTTCTGCCCCCGGCCTCGTTCCATTACGTAATGGAAAGAGGAAACGCGTTGACCACCGCTTCCGCTCGATTGTGCTCGAAACTCGACTCGATAATTCATTTATATCAGATAAAATCAGTGATATTCCAACGGCGATTACATGCAGATGCGAGCTGCAAAGGTGTATCTGAAGCACCGTCATAATTGATATTCCACGGCCAAATTCGGACCGCTGATTAAATTTTGCACGTGATGAGCAATTTATCCAATTTTGGATTATAAAATTTGGTGACAGACGCAACCACAGCCAAATAAAAGCTCTCGGCAGACAAAATCGGCACAAATAAATAGCACAAAGAACGGGACGTAAAAGATTATCGAAGACAATACATACTATGAATTTTCTTTAAAAAAAAAAACTAAAGAACCAAAAATGTCTTTAACTAAAATTGCAACTTATAAAGACAAACTGTTCGTGTTTTCATCATTCAATTATATTTCGGTTTTTTTTGAGGAGGGGAAATGGGTTTGCTAAAATTTTCACGACAGGTAGTCACATAGGAAGTAATTTATTACACACGACTATTGTTCGCAGATTACGTAAGTATGCAAAATTTCAATTCATTTGGACAATAGGATTCCTATAAATACAGAATGTTTTAAAAACACAAAAAATATTGCCAGCAACTTATTGAGAGTCTTAGGTACGACAAAAATTTCTTGCTTATAAAATGAAAATTAGCCGATTTTTCCTGGAACATCCTTGTCGATGTTCCACGTTAATTTGTATCGAATCTAATTTTCTATTTGCAATAACTTTGTTTACGACAAATTAATTGGTGGATATCTTTTTTTTATTATGGAGATTCGAATATAGATTAAAAACTTACTAGACACTTCAGTTTTTTATTTTTTACTGCATTACCTACCTGTTTACTTAAGATTTACAATTTTTTTCCGAAAATCGTGCGTCTCTGGTAATAATTTGATTAGATAAGTATCACACTTTTCGTTAGATACCATGTCAAATATTTTCTATTTGGTAAATTAATTGGGCTACGATCAATAATTCCATCTTTATAGTAGGTGGCATTTCAATTTTGGAAATATTTTAATGTTGACATAAAATAATTAACTTTATTCCGGAAGCGGTCTCTTTTCGGTTATTTGGACATTCCACTCACGAAAAAATTCGAGGAAGGACCAGCTGCGTGCTTATTATTTAATAACAGGCAATAACCCCAGATTTGCTGTTAAAACCTCGGGTCCAAATAATTACCGTCCGTTTTATACCTGGCGATGTTTATCTAATGAATTTTGATTTTGGTCACTTTGCGGTTAGTAGAAAAACTCTTCCGACCGGTTGTTTTATTTAAATTTTCCACCCTCTTGATGAAGGGGTGCCCAAAACGGTCGTAATAGATTGATCGCGTTCGAAATTCGTTGTTCTCGCCTGGGGACCGCAATTTTTATGTAAATTATCTCTGGAGTTAATTGCGAGAAGAAGAATGAGGCCAGTGCACAATTTATGGCCGAAGTATCTGATAAATACTGTTAAAATTAGTATGCGTGCTTTAAGAAGGTTTGTGATAAATGTCTACGTGAAGGGTTTATTGCTTAAATTATTGTTATTGGCTATAAAGGATAAGTGGCGTAATGAATTCGATGCAATTGATGCGATTAATAAATTTTCAATTAGAGGCCCTTACTGTGGGCAGGTGGTGAGGTGGGAATTCGGGCAAATCGGCGAGGTTTTATGTCAGTCAATCGCTCATTGACATACTCCCACGAGTCATTTTTCGATTATAAAATCCTGATTTTTTTGTTTTGGTACGCCTCTGGTGCCCTCGCACATGCCTCCGTGCAGATGCACTTCGGCTCGCATATGCGGTATGCGATTTTAATTTCGCGTTTTTTTCGCTTTGATAACCGAAGTCGGGATTAAATCATGTTTAACGACGATTTTGCATAGCCGTCAAGCATGATTGAAATAAGGGGGCCACGTGCGGCCGCCGTCCACCCGCGAACCGATTTGCAGCTGAAGATAATTAATACGAAAAAGAATCGGTTTCTCTTCGCTTCCGGGTGCCGCTTTTGGCTTAATTCGGTCGATTTGTTCGGACGACTTCCTATTTTAATTAGCACGCGCGCGCTTTCCAAAAGTGCACCTTGGCCAAAGTCAATATTTGGATAATTAATGATTTGTGCTTTAATCTGGCCAAGTACATGCCTGTTGATCGGACTTTTTCGGTAGATCGAATGCTGTAATTTATTCCGGTAATTTATAGCCGGCGGTGAGACGATGAAGAAATAAATTTTACATTTGCCTTCCAAATTAATTGAGACAGCCGAGATGCAAGTGGCAGGAAGAGAACAAGAGTGTCAAAAAAATATGTACCAATAGGTAGGCTGTTCAAAAACGACATCTACACAGGGTGAACAACTTGTTTTGATAGTATTAGTATTTTGTCTTCTGGCATAACTAATACTGACTGAAAAAAATTAGGGATATTAACTACATTTAAAAAAAATCTTCAGACTGTCGAACAGTTTTGTACAATAATACAGGATGGTACACGAGTAATAATAAGTCTAAAAAATTTTTGAAGCAACCAACGCAAATAGCGTATCGTAATGACCTCAGTACGAAACCGAAGTAGAAAAAATTTTTTACACATAAATATTTTTGATTATTATTTTTATAATTTAAGAAGTAAGTCATCTAAGGATTCAAATAAAGTTTGAAGTTATATTTCACCCTTACGTTCGTTTCTTTTTCTCTCAAAACAAAAAGTACGTTTACAATTTGGCGCCTTTACGTACTTTTACATTTTTGTCGCATTATTTTATTATTTCTCTCAGTTTTATGCTCTGCTTTATGTTTATACGTCTATGTGTTCTCTCAATTTCTTATTTTTGTTTACGTGTTGTTTGCTTACCTTTTCTACACTTTTTCTCATAGAAAAATTGTTACATCTGATCCGGGTTCGAACCCCCGACTCCCCCGTCGAAAGTGGCGCTTATACCACTGGGCCACGAGGCCCCAAGTACTGACCGTGTTTTGCAGATATTTTAACATAAACTTTTTAAATAAATCAACATTATAAAGTAAATAATTGCAATAATTCACCTAAAACGCAAATAATTTCACTTCAAAAGTCGGCGAATTAGCTCGAGAAAGCATTTTTTTTCCACTTTTTTCAATTTAATTTTCTAATTTTTTACCAGATTTCATCAAGAGATACCGGGCGTATAAGTCAACTAAAGTTTAAAGTTATATTTCACCTTTACGTTCATCTCTTTTTCTCTCAAAACAAAAAGTACGTTTACAATTTGGCGTCTTTACGTACTTTTACATTTTTACCGCATTATTTTCTTATTTCTCTCAGTTTTATGCTCCGCTTTACTTTTATACGTCTATGTGTTCTCTCAATCTCTTATTTTTGTTTACGTGTTGTTTCCTTACCTTTTCTACACTTTTTCTCATAGAAAATTTTTTACACCTGATCCGGGTTCGAACCCCCGACTCCCCCGTCGAAAGTGGCGCTTATACCACTGGGTCACGAGGCCCCAGGTACTGACCGGCTTTTGCAGATATTTTAACACAGATATGTTTAATTAATTGAAAGCAAATATTTTACTATCCACGTTATCTATGAAATGTAATGTTGGTTGCTTAAAAAATTGTTTCAGGCTCATGATTACTCGTGGACTAGCCTGCATAATAATAATAATAATACAAATTTTTGCACGCATTAGTTGGTAATTATTATGTTAGGCTTAGGGCTTAATTATCTGGGATTTGAGTCCGCGGCAGTCATCCATGGACTTGTCCGTTTGACAAACTATCAGTTTAGCACCGATTTGAATAATGCATATGATAATGAGAGATATAACTTGTCTATTAGACGCCCTTCTAGGAATCACCTGCTTTGATTACAAGAGGGTTGTCGACGGCCGTCGGGCGATCCCTCCATAAAGGGAATGGGAAAATAGCATTCGATGGTTCAATATTGCGTTAAAAATGTTGGAATTCCGCGACAAGTTCGAATTAGAGCTGCTTTGTCGTTCCTTTTTCGAATTCAAAAACTACCGCTTCGAACATCTCAACAATTTGACCGAAAAACTCCAACGTTTCTTAAAACTGACGTGCAATAAGGATGTTTGACATTTTATTGCGCTGCTCGAGTTTTTCCTCAGACTCTTTTCGGTCGACAATACAACTCGATTTAATTGCTCTCCGGGTATAAGTCGTAAATGAAGTTTACGCACATCCGACACCCAGGACGAAAAATCATGCCAAAATGGGACGAACAACAAACTGGTTTTTTGGCCGCTCTTTGTAGAAAATGCCCATTTGCAGTTCTAAGACTTTACTAATGTCAGATTTTAATTTTGATCCTCGACCATTCGTGACAATAATTTTACTTCCGCCAAGTCATTATTTCGTGGCCAATAAACGTCGCGACCACTTTGTCAATTCTGATAACAATCGACCCGCGATCCCTCATTTAGATTTGTCGAAGAATTCCAAACAAAATTACTACTGGGAAAATAAATTTCAATTAACCAATCGCTCTTTGCTATAAATCAACCCGTAATTAATTTGCGCACGTGGCTTTTACCGTTGCTCCGTTTGCCAAATCAGAGCCTTTGCCTAAAATTGGACTGTCTTTGGGCGAAACTGCGGCCACTGTTATTACTAGAACGGCAGTAATTTGTAAAGTGTTTAAAAGATAATTGCGCATGTCGTAATTTGTTCAATATTTAAAATAGGGTAAATAACGCATGATCGCATCCGGTCTTCGATAACCATCTGATTGTTATCTGCTTTTAATTATTAGGCACGACTTGCGTCCATACAAAAGGTAAGAGGATTATGACATGACTTCAGTAAGAGGTAACTTCACTTATGACCAAACAAAAGCTACATCTTTAAAACATTAAACCCCCTTTATGGAAGGCAAAGTTAATGCACGATTATCTCGTGTTTCTGACGTCTCATTGGTCCAGTTTTCCCACGTGCTCAGTTATATGATGTTTGATTAGCTTAATAACACAGTCAAACGTCAGAATACCAAAAAACGTTTGGTGTTCTCCAGTTTTGACGTCACGCTGTACGAAAATTAATGAGCCAACCTTGTTTCTGCACCATGGGGACACCCAGTATGACCTACATCCCGCGCATATGTTCCAACAATGTAACTTGTAATTGTGGCTTTATTGTCGAAGAGGCAAAATGTCGTTATCGATTGTTGGCGGGTTTCTTTCCTTCAGGTGCCAGATAGGCCAATAATTACCCATTGTCACGGCGCAAATTTTCAATCCTTTCATCTCGAAGTTTTCCACTTTTGTTCTCCCGAATCTGGGGCGATTCCGCACGCACGAATTTTTACAGTTACAGAGTGCGACTTGGGGCACCTGCACCCCGACGACAATTAGAAGTACAGTTAATCAGATCATCTGTAAAAAACTCTCCCTTCAATTTTCATCCGTTAACCCGAGATAATGACCTATCACTTTTGGTTTTTTCGGAGCGATTCATCCCTCGATTGCGGTCGAGATCGAAAGTGGGTGGGTCGATGGGGGAGGGAAAGTGTGCCCTGGGTGGCAGACGGACACCATGTGGAAGCCGGGACACGGCCAGGTAAGTATAACTTGTGGATTTTTCAGCGAACGCAGCGCGTATCACACTCACGGACACAACGGCTTTTAACAGTTTCTACCCCCTCACAAATGCCACACTCGTAATTAAATGTACAGATTTTGAGTATTTTATTTACTCAGGTGAAGCTATAAGTAACGATTCAGTTAATAGTTTTCCTATTTTCTAAACCTGACTCAAAACCAAAAAAGAGACCGATTTTTTACTAATACGTGCTACAAGGACGAAAGTCAGGTCAGGATAACAGTTTTTTGATTCAATTTCAATAAATGAAAAGTTTTAACTGTAGTTAGTGTTTCGAGCTAAAATGATTTTTTGTATGTGAATCGGCGAAATTTGGGCGAGCTTTTTGGCGAGCCTTCGGTGTGATACGTCCGCCTCCTTTAAGGATGAATATTGCATGTCCAGAAGCAAATTAACGCACAAGACAGACGCGTGCCTCGCTAACTACCAACTGCCTTAGAAAGAGAAAAGAAGTCGCGAGAACAAGATGATTTCGACCGGGTTAGGGCCATCACCTGCCTTTATCGCCGTCTTTCTCGAACCCTTTCAACGTTTCGCCGTCCTCCTGCTTCCACTTTAATAATTCCTAGCCAAAACACAAATATCGAATTCTGACTTGGCGAATCGCTGCCGAGGTCCCGTTAGGTCCCTCTGACAGGTTGAACAATCCTTGCTTCTTTTCGGGGACAATTAATTCTGTTTTTTTACCAAACAACCTTCCGGGGTTATTATGGCGTAAACGGTGGTTGCGTGCAGATGCTCCTAGACAAAAAATAGACCAGCGGGTTGTGATTTGGGGTTAACAGATTCACAGAGGGGCTTGTGCCAAAGGCAGGACGCAATCAAGATATGGTAAAAAGAGCTTTTAGCACTTGGTGCCCAGTCATCCTGCCCGTATCCTTGTTAAAATAGCTCGTATTTTTTCGGGATTTTTTGTTGTTGGAATATTGTTGTGTGCGTCCTGGCCTATTTGCTATCCGTCTTGTCGTCCATAAACGTGCTGGCTGGGAGATGCGGGCAAGAACCCTGGACATCATAATTTTGTTCAATATAAATCAGCCGTGACAATAAAGAGGCTATCTGTCGTATATGATTTGCGTCGGATGGCGAGTACACGGCGAAATCAGCGATATGTATTCCTCTGAAGTATGAGCTTACAATGTTTGGTATCGACCACTTTTTCATCACTACCATATCACGGCAATCGGTGGATTTTATTGCTTATTATTTTATTACGTTCGAGTTCTCAGCGTGTGGTCTCGTTTTTTCCGCTTATTCAATCATATATCCGCGGAATTTGATGAAATATTTATTTGTTCGGTTGGGCTTGTGCACGGGGTCACACGGACGAGTAGTAAATACTCGAGCTATCAAGCATTTGCACCTGCCAGTCTACGTTCACATTCATACCGGTACAGGTGTCGACTCACGAAATACGGGGCCTCATTCTTGAGGGTCAATCCCTGCCTTGACTCGTGCCTCGACCCCGCAGCTGACCACCCCGAAAGTGAAACTGGACAGGGGCGAGAACGCGAGAAAGTTGGGGAGCTTTCAGCTGGAAATTAGCTAAAAGCGGAAGAACTTGGACAAACTAGCAGATGCCAAAATTGGGAATGCGTAAGGTCAGCGTCGCACGAATTCAGGTTGAAGGAACAGATAATTACCACCTCCAAAACAAACACAACTGAAGAAGAAGCGCTCTAAAGAATTGAAATTTTAATTTTTCTTACAATTTCTTCATTATTTGCGAAATTTTTTTTAACGAGCTTCGTTGGATATCTCGAAAGATAAAGGAAAAATTTGAAAATTTCGAGTACCTTTTGGCGTTCTTTTGTTTGTAGCACTTACGCTCCTTGCAATACAAACTAGTAGTTTTTGTTAAAATTACGCAAACCCAGTTCTAGCACAAGTTCTCCAAGAATGCAATAATAATTCTGAAAATTAGCTACAAATTGAGAAACTCGAAAAGTTTATTTGTAAAGTATCTGACACTCTTCTTGTGTTTATTGTTTAGAATTTTTTTTGGATCTTTGAGGGAGATTTTATCAATACATATTTTTTGTAAAACAACAAAAAAATGGTTAAAGCATTCCACTATTTGCCTGAAGTCGTGTGTACGTGAACAAACTAGTTGAAATTTCAAGAAACTGCAACAATAAAAATAATAAGCAGAAAGTTGATAAAAGATTTGACAAGCTTAGATTTTTCTGTGGGGTCAACTCAATTCCGTAATCTTTAAAACACCATCAGAAAGTTTAGTTGATTTAAAAATAACGAGTTATCAGTTATAAATGAAAGTAGAAGAATTCTTTGAAGTAAAAAGTATAAGCAAGTGCTTGATATACTGTGTAGTCTTTGGAGAGAAATGATCATCATTTTGAACACTTTCTGAAGATGGTTTTCTTGAGTTTCGACTAAAACGGTGTTTCATATGAAAATAATTATCTAATGAATTTAATATAAACATTATTTATTTCAGAAAGCACTAGTATCTATCATCATTTATTAGTAAAAGAGTAGGGTAATTCAGGGAAAGATGACACACATTTTTTTTTTAAATTACAAAAAATTTAGTTTTGACACTACTTTTCTTTAAAAAAATAACAAGAAAATCTCTACTAACTATGGGTGATATGGCCCAAAGATATTTAAACGGTTTTAAGTCGGTATTACTTCTTTGTATATTCGTCACATGGGTAAGCTCAGAAATATAAACAATCCTTCACAGAACACTTTTTACAGTTGGGATACTCTGATACTTAATCCAATTATTTCTTTTTGAAGTTTGATTACCTATATTCTTCTCCACAGCTCCCACAGTCCACTTTCACCAACATGTTCTATTGTGACTAGAATCTTGTGTCTCAAAACTGAATAAAGATAAATAAAAATTTAAAAATAAAGATTTGATAATAAAGATTTTTCTGACTTTGAATCCCCTTTTAAATAAGCTTTCATTTCGTTATTTGTTTTACATCATTCACTTTTTATTTTTGCTTTTTTTTTCTTCATCCGGTTGCTGAATAAAGTGTCATATAGTGGAATGGTAGGCCATATATTCCAACTCACCCATTTTTGCGGGAGAGATGACCCGCTTATTTTTTTGTTAAAAAAATAAAGGTCGGTATATCGTCATTCTCATAACTTAAACATACCCTTCAAAGTATGATGAAACAATTCTATAAATTACTGAGAAGAATTCAGTTTAGGATTTAAAAAAAAAAAAACAAACACTATTATCTGATATAACAAGAAGGTGCCTAATTTGCATTGTAACAGAATAATTTTAATGGGCCATTTTACCCGCTGGCCTATCTCTACCGGAATTACCCTAACTGTAACTATGGAAAATTATCAAAACTCAAAAAAGACGCAACTTAATTCTTAGTGAAAAGTCTTTTATTCGGGCCACGTTATTTAAAAAAAAATTAGACCACTTCGGGGATTTTCAAAAATTTTTGATAATTTCTGGGATATTGAAAGTGGCTCGTTTAAAAAAAATAAACTAAATTATAATTACTGGCAGTTGTAATTTGTCTGAAGATGCTTGAGGGAATGAAATATGAAGCAGGCAGTCCTTGTGTTTTATTTCGAGCAAGCGATAACGTCCATTATTTACAAATTTGAATAATTCATTTCTTGTTGTCTGTTCATTTATTCATAATCAGATTAGAGCGAACAATTTTTATATCTTCATCTGTGGGCTAATTTCTCAATTCTCTCCGTCGGTAGTCGCTTCCATCACCTCCGCATCTGTCGGTCGTGACTCCGGGCGTCGAAGATTTCCGTGTTGCGGCCGCGAGGAAGATTCGGGATGCGTGCACCTGCCGTCGGCTCGTGCTCGCCTCTCGCCGGCTTTATAGCCCCCATATTAATTAATGGGGCTCTGGGGCGCTCGCCTGGACTCCGGGGAGTCGGCTTTCCCCGAATCCTAGAGCCGAATTCGCGCACGTTACACGTTAATTACCCCAGTCTAGCCCATCGGGTCGTTTATGGTCGTGTGCGCCCATTGCGGCAATCACGGACTCGGCTAATTAGCCCCATTAGCCGCGACGAAGACATGATTTCACGGAACCATTGCGGCATCGCCGCCCAATCACTGTCCACCTTTGACTATGTGCTGGTATTTAGCGGCAATTAACAAGTCGCTTTTCCTGATGAGGACGCAACGACACGTCTTTGCCGGCCGCTAATTGTTCGATCTCGGGCGAAAAACTGGCGAACGCTTTCTAGAGCCTCGCCAAAGAACACGCACTAATCCATATACCGAACAAGGACCAGCCACCAGAACTCTTTTTAGACAGAAAAATTAACGAAAGAAACACTCTGAAGGACTATAAGTGAAAAATTGAAAATTAGAAGAGGTGGAAGCGCAGGTAGAAATGAAACTGAAAAATTTTATGGTCACCACGAGATCTGAGCTGTAGAAAATTAATAAGTATATGATGTTTCGCGAAGATGAAGTTTATAATACAAGCGGAACTCGAGGATAAAATTATTTTTTTTATTTTTTTTATTTTTTTAATAAAATGTTATAAAATTGATTACTATAGGTACCTACTATTTAATTCGGAAAACCTTAGAGCTTTTTTGATATATCATTTATTCTTTTTTTTTTAACTTTTTAATTTAGTATGTAGTTTATTTTAGGTATAGTGTAAATTTTTTCTTATTTTCTACTCGTTTAATAATAATCATAAATGATAATAATAACCTGACCTGACCTGCATATTGATTGAAATCTTTCAAACAAGTTAAAAAAATAGTGGTTAATTTAGTGGCGATTTAAAATATTAGTTCAAAGCTCGCAAAAAATACAGGCGACAGACGCCTAGGCCAGACGTTAAAAAACTTTTTAGATGAAAGTATATTTCTTGTGTTGCGCGTCTTAGATGAAGCGTTGGACAATGAGCATTTACTTGTCACATTATGCGGGAGCATGATTTATGACTAATTGAAAGATTCTTCAACATATCTAACTACTTTTATTATTTATATTAGGACTAATCGTTAGATGGAGAAAATTAATGGGACACTAAATTTATTCTGACGGTTCTTTTTTACGTTGCGACTTTATTACTTAGGCTTGCTTCTGACAACAGACGCATTAGAAATTCAATAGACACTCCCATCGATGAGAACGCTTGCGACAAAGGGGACACACGGCGACAAAAGCGTCGGAGTTTTTAATTATCAATTGAAGATTGTGTAATGAAATTGAATATTTTTGGGCGTATTTACTTAAGACTCAAGAATAACCGAAGAATTATTTATAACGAACGTTTCAGTTTTAGGGACAACTCCCAACTCCCTCAGCTCGATGACTCTTTTGCTTTTAAGTTAGCTAAATATTTTTTGTGATTACTTTGAAGGCTTATCCTAATTAGCTCTTTTTTTTATATTTTTTTGGTAGTAAATAATAAATAAAAGTCGTGTTTTATTGAAATCAACATATATTTAAAATCCAATGCATACACAATTGTTTAAAAAATTAAATACATTTCACCCTTAATACAAATTTTAACATTTAATGTTTCTAACAAGTCAAGGCACCCCTTACTCTCTTACAAACTTACTATGTACAAAAGAAGAAAAAGTCCTTAAACCTATCCGTACAACTACTTACATCTCTCTTTGGTCTTGAAAGCTGTATGAAGTTTTACTACCAGCCTTCGCGCGTCTGGAAACCCGCTAGTAAAACTCGGAATGGAAAAAATCCAGTGCAAATATGAAACATCCGTGCAAGAATTTTTACAAATCGGGAATTTACAAAGAAACCTCAATCACAGAATTTACAAAATTTCGCCAAATTTCGAAATTTGCACTTTGTGGGCGGTAACGACTGGCTTTAGTCGGACTAGACTGGTCCCAAGTCACTCTCATGGCACTAACTGCTGCTGCTGACGCTCTCTTCAACTTTGAAGATCACAGACTCTGGCACGGAGGGATGCTGCGACTCCCGGTGCCGACGCAGGTCCACCTTGCGCTGGAAGGCCTTGTCGCAGAGGCCGCAGGAAAACGGCTTGTAGCCCGTGTGCTTACGCATGTGTGTGATCAGGTTGGACGATTGGCTGAAGGCCTTGGAGCACACCACGCACTTGTGCGGCTTCTCCCCTGGAAAAGAACAATCATATTTTGGATTTTCTGGACAAGTTGTTATGTCTAATGCGGTCGTTTAAAAATCTATGAAATACATTCGATTGAAACAGCCGCAGATGCCGTTTTTTGTCCCATTATGCATATTCTAAGCCGGTAAAAAGCCTTCGTTTCCGGCCGTCCATCCAAAACCAGAAAATTAGAATAACATATCGATCGTTGTCACCGCCAGGTGTCTCGTCAAATCTACGATTGCAGAACTGACCGCTCCTCCATCTGCGTTCCTCCTCAAATCCTCACTAATTAAATAATACAAACCGCTCGGTATCGCCTCATCAATAAGGCAAGAAGTGTGTCAGAGCGATCAAAGGCCTCGTGTGTGTCATTCTCATTACCTACCAATCATCCATGTTACAATATATGTCATATTTTATCGTCAGATAAAAACCGGAACGTTATGATTAGAATTATTATATTGTTTGTTGTGCTCGTTATCGCAAAAACACCAATTGTGACATCCAATTAGTTCGAAAAAAGCTACAAGGCGATTGTTTTCGCTAATTTGAAAGCACGTCGTTTGTATTATGCACGATGAAGATCGATCTGTCTTGAGGAAAAAACGGTAATCATCGGCCCATTTCCATACGCCGTTGTGAAAAACTATTAGAGGTATCAGTTGGAAAATATCACTCGACAAACGGATAATTTAGTAATTGCCTTCAGTTCTCGCATTTACATAATTTATTCCGATTCAAGTATGAAGCGACCGTGAGCTTTTCCGAATTCTGCGAGGCCGAGCCCGCATCAAAAATTATTTCATTGAAAATGGCTGACTGCTTTCGATTTTTCGCATTTTTTTATTGTTTATTTTTCATAACAATGATTGATACAAATTTTGCAAAGATTTTGAGGTCAGTGATTTTTTTTCTTCAAAAGGGCTTTTAATCTTAAAATAGAAATAATTTCTGGACATCTGAGCAGATAATTATGCAGAATACTGATTTTATTTGTAGTACATACATTTCGAAAGTGCAGAAATAAATATTTTAATTTTTCACCTTTGAGTATAGTATTCAAAGCTTAGAACACATATGCAGGTTTTTATTATAGTCAGATGTGTTTCCGGGTGGAAATATGCATTTGCGGAGTAAAGTCTACTCCAAGTATTAATAACTCATAATCGATCTATTTATGTGTTGCGTTCTATTTTTCCTCGTCTACAATATCTCACAACAAACATCGCCACCATTTCCAATGATTGTTATTATTTCCTTGAACGTCCTATTACCTAATCAAATAAAGCTCTCGAATTTACTTTATTAATTCGAGCGTTTATTTGATTTGCTTAGATTACACAGTTACAGTTGGCTGCCGGTCACTTTGCTTATTAATACCACCCCTTTTCCATCTCTTAATAGCCACGAAAAAAGCAGTCAAATCGAGCAAAATGCGCTTTCATATCACCAAGCATTAGTCGTAATGACCTCAAAGTGGTCATCACGGCCCCCACCATATGCCTTAAAAATCCGTCGCATTTCCGGCCTTCCGGATGATTCAACTATTTTGAAAAAAGCGTGTTGTGATTGCTATACACGCGCCCTCCGAAAACACATGTCGTCGCACACGCGACCATTAGCAGCCCCGTTTAAATAAATAATTAATGGTGCCAGATTTGTGTGAATCACCGGATCGCCGGATTTCCGGGAAGCTTTGTAAAAGTTCGCGCTTTTAAATAATGCAGCACGAACTTTTCCGACAGCGAAATTATGGGATAACTCACCTGTGTGAATGTAGGTGTGCTTTTTCATGTCGGATTTCTGATGGAAGCGCTTGCCGCAGTATTGACAGGGGTAGGGCCGAGTGTCCGAGTGGATGAGGAGGTGCGTGGTGAGCGTCGACGAGCGCTTGAAGGACTTTCCGCACTGTTGGCACTGGAAACATGTGTTGAGGGTAATAGTTTAACGAGGAAGAAAATTATCTATGGGTGGTTGAGTCGGGGCCACGAGCCGGGATCCTGATTTTATTTCAATAATTATGAAGTGTGAACAAGGCTCTCTGACCAGATATGCAAGTGTTATTGCGCGATTACCGCTTATGGGTTCGGAAAAATTCGTGAATAACTTTCTTCTGGGCAATGCTGATCTGCGACAAAAATGAGATGAACAAATAGCAAAGGGAAAGCAGAAGCTATTGAATTTGAATTATTTGAATTCTTTTATTGTTCACTGATTGCATTTATTTCTTCATTATGAATGCAGTGAGTTTGCAATAAGATTCTAGAAAAATTAAATTACTTGAAACAAAGTTGCGAATTGGCACAAAACTTTTATTTTTAACGGTAATTTTTTAAAGAAGTTTTGGTGTTTTTTGACTTTTGAATTTTGAAACGGCTATCTACAGGATTTAACAACGCGGAAAATTGCGGAAGTTTGGAGAAATGAGTGTTTTAGACATAAACGACCCAGCATTAAAGTCTCCAAAAATTTTACATTGAAAAACAAAAAAATTGCTATTGTAGGCATTTCTACAGATAAAGTCTTTTATTATTATTAATATTTTTATTTATATTATTATTATTATTTTTATTATTTTATATTTTTAAGAAATTGTTACTTTATTTTTTTTAATAATTTTTCTACAATTTTTTAATAATAAAAAATAATTAATATTAGTATTAAGATACTACAAAAATGAGGCTTAATTGTTGTTTTGTGAAAAAATACGAAAAAAAATGGTGCCAGTCACAAAAAATAATTAATTCTGCAAAAATTGTTTTAATGTTAGCTCTGAATTTGTACACAGAAATGCGGGAAATGGTCGAGGGACGCTAGAAGTCAGTCAAAATTTTAAAAATTATTAAGTTGGCAATGATAAATAGTTACACAGTTTATTTGGGATTATTGTCAAAAATTCTTTGAGAATTGTTCACAGTTATGAGCTGATAAATACTTTGGTCACAGTAGAAAACATGAATACAAGTGGATTTTTCAAAAAAACTTCCTTTATTTGTTTATTTTAATATTTTCAGTAGTTAGTACATTAAAAATTTGTGTTCAGGTTTGACTTTAAAAGCTCCATACAATTGCAGCCATAAAGCTGTGTACCTAATGAAGTTTTTTTAGGACAAAAGCTACGAAAAGATATAGCTCAGTGCAATTAAAAATTCATGTTTGCTTCTTCAGGTTTCTGGGGTTTCATTTTTTGTACCTATTTTCAGCAACATCACTTATGTGTCTCATTTTTTACATCCAGAATCTTGATCGATCTCGACAATTCCGACCCCTTTTAGCCCTGACATTTGAAAAATTTTAAGACAGCATTAAACGCCGCCACTGAATAATAAACGAGCTCTCGATCCAACTTTAATGCCAGTGATTTGATTGATTATTGTGAATTTCCCGGCTTTCTCGACCCACCCTCGACAGTCCCCGAATCCATAATTCGTAAATTAAAAAACCGTAAACCCCCAACCCCCGATCAGATTTCCTCGTGATTTACGTTTATCGATTCGAAATGAATTTATAATGCGCGAGGTCATCCCCGTCGACACCTACAAAGATGATGCCAGTTATTTCAGCTGCGAGTACGTGGCTCGATGTAAAAATACGTACATGGTTGCATAATTAAAACGCGGGGATTGAGTTATTGAAAAGGCTCTTATTTACGGCCGCCTTTATGAATCAAAAATCGATACACGAGCGTATTATCTCGTCTTGGAGATTTCCGATCGGTAAATGAGTCGAGATACGCTTAGATTTAATGAGTACAATTTCCGATTAAGGCCCTATGCATTATTTATTGAGACATTAGCCCTAGAAATAGCCTGATCATTACCGACCCGGCTATGATTTAGACTGATGTAGATTTAATGTCATAAACTTCATCGTCGTGGAAGTTCGCCTTGTCTGACATACATTATTGATGCCTCAATAACAGACATCAGTTGAATAATAAAGTCTTACTTTATTAAAAAACTAAAAGGGTTTCTCCACGACTCGAATAATCAATTCCGTTCTACTTCTTCGCATAACGCCATTGTTTTTATTTGATTACAAAGCGATAATACTCTTCAAACAACCGCACCGTCGCTCAATTTTCAACGGGAGCCCTAACAAGTCGACGCCGTAATAAATAATTGTCTCGTTTCATCTTCGGACGGTTTTCGCAACGTGTAATCTACGTCAGGACTTGATACGACACTCTTACCGGACGATGCGTAAAGAGTGTAATTATGAATGCTAACAATGATGATTCCCAGCAAAGGAACAGAAAGGAGCCGCTTTGATAAGAGCTAAATGGAAATCTCAAAGTTTTGTACACGCGCATTCTTTATTTATAGACGAACCAATTAATAAATTCATAATGTTGTAAATGTTTGAGTATTTATTTTTATTCATCTTACGTACCTTTTCCTAGTTTTATTTAAATCTATTTAAAATAAAATAAATATTTGAAAGCTATTGAGAAATAGTGGAGAATGACACCACAGGAAACAGGAACAATGAGGAGGACCTTCCAAAATCACGTTTTGAACGGCTTAAAATAGTTAGGAAAACGAAAGGACCAAGGAGGTTAGAAGGTCCTTGGAAAGGACGAAAGGATGTTCAAACCAAAGACCCTTTCTTGTAATATTAACTGCGAGCAGTTGGAAAAAATAAATCAATTTAAAATCAGAAATAAAATAAAAATTAAGAAATCAAAATAGGTTTCGCTAAAAATGCAAATTCTAAATTACATGCTTCGGAATCAAGAACTACGCCAGAAGTGGCACAATAAGTGAGTGTCAAAAAGAAGCATAGATTATGTTTTTGGATGTGGCAGTAATTGTTTATTGCAAATATTTAGAAAATAAACATATACATTGCGAAAAAAATAAGGAAATGAGAAAAATCAGAGCCTGCGAAAATGTAAATGATCGAGAATTAACAATTTTTTAATTACACCTGGATTAATTTAATTTTAAAATATCCGATAAGACACGAGTGCAGCCGGTGTGAAAACGCCAGTTAGTAATGAAACTTTAATTCGCTGTAATTAATTTCGTTTGCATGTTGAGACCGAATTCTCGATTGTATAGAATTTCAACACTTATATTTCCCATTTAATGAAGATTCGTATCAGTCTGCACGAATAAGGTGTTATTCGATTTAATTGTAGATTTGGGCCATTTACATTTTTAATGCCTGCCAAACCTGCACAAACTTAATAAATTCCTGTCATAATTAAATTTGAAAAAATGGCAGGTTTGTCCAATAAGACGAATTAAAATTCATCATGTTTCCCCTGCGTAATTAAAGCAAACACCTTGTGTGAGTGAAAGTTGGGTTTAATTCGGGGCGGTCATATTTTTTTAATTAGGTTAAATTTTACAAAACTGTCGGAAGCGTTATCTGGTTAGTGAATAATTGATGAAATAATTTTTATCGATAGGAGTGTTTGAGTTTTTAGGTAGATTTATTCCTCCTAGATTGTATCGAGTTCCAATTAATGTCTGGTTGTTTTATTAAAACCGCTAATTTCATAAAACGTACTCGTAACTAATAATAAAAACAAGAGGCATAATTGCAGGTCTCCCTCCTCTCAGGCCATAATTAGAGAGGCGTCGCTTGAAAACAAAAATTCGTGTGAAATAAAAACAAATAGTAAAAAATAAATTTGATGAATGGTTATCTCCCAGTTAATAATGGGGTGCGGGGGAGTATGCTGGAAAATCCACAACGGCGGACATTTTTAATCGTTCCGGGAATAATTCAGAGAAATGAAGCGATTTCTAACGTCGATTTAATTGTTTTGTAATTACAAAACGTCCACTTATTTTGTTTTCTTCGTTTCTCGTCACGATATCATTACTGAAATATTAATGCGGCGCAGATAAAGGGGGCTTCCTTTGTTTCGATTGTTGGGAAATAACACATTATTTAAATAACAGGGGGTTGGTCGCTCCGATATATTATACAAAGCATAATATATGTGGAAAATCATTTTTTCCAACCGTGTAATCATATCGAACTCACCACGAACTGCTTCTCGCCGCCCGGACCGATGGTCGGGACTTTGCTCTGATGGGTGTCTTTGTCCGACTCCCAGCGCCAGCTTTTCGACGAGTCGGCCTTCTCCAGCTTCATCTCTTGCTCGCAGAGGCTGCCGGGGGACCAGATGCTGTGGCTGCGCGACCGGCCCTTGAGGGACAGGTTGAGGGGCGCCTCCTCATCTGCAAGGATCAACGATATTGGCACGCAAATAACAACTTTTTAGAACGAAAATTAACCGACTTTGCAAAATTAAAACATAATTCCGTGAAACCAGCAGATTGCAAGTGGTGTTTTCAGAAAACATTTTTATATTTTTTATTGCTAAATAGTTATAGGTAAAACTGGTAAAAGTATTTTCACCGTGTCTTAAAAAGTCATATCTAATCAGTAATCACACAGAAATCAGCTTTTGCTAATTAAGTAGGTACATACCTTTTTTTTCTTATAACACGTGATTTTTTCAGAATTTTTCTACTATATCAATTAAATTTGAATGTGATTGTTTTGTTTATTGCACAAAACAAGTTTTAAGCATAATAATAATAATAATAATAATAATAATAATAATAATAATAATAATAATAATAATAATAATAATAATAATTCATTATATTAATTGTTACAAAGAATTATAGAAACATTCTTAAAAAATTCACACCTCTAGAGAAAAAAAATTAAGGGAAAAAATTAACCGCTAGGTGAAAATAGTAAATGCAAGGTTAAAATAATAATCGCTAGGTAAAAATTATAACCGCTCTGTGAAAACATTAAGTACAACTAAACATTAGTTATATTTAAGAAAAAATCTATCAATGCAAATTCTGTTAAATAATAAGTTTACTTTTTACATCCTCCTACTAAATACGCTACTGGGTTTGTTCATTCCATCTCTTAAAAAATTGTACCTAATTTAATCGGATCTTTACGTCAAAGATTGTTTTTAGTCCATGTCTAGCATATCAAATATTTAATCTATCACGTGGGTGTTACCTAGGAATAATATAATTTTTTCTTAGCAAATTTTATTTAAAAATACATTACCATTCAGCATTTAGATAGATGACAATTATTTACCTAGCAGCCTATTAATAGGTATCCAAAATTAAGTATCTAATAGCAAACTCTAAATTCTGTGTGTCTATTGTGGTTTTTGAGATATAGCAAAAATCATGGGCGCCGACTTTTTCAATTTTCAATGAGTGCACAAACGACTAAGTTAAAAAAAATAAATAAACTGGTGCTTGAAAAAAATTAAGGCCAAAAAAATTTCTTCTCGTTTTTCTTGCAAATATTATTATGTTTAGAAAGTTTATGGAATATTGGTTAGATTAGTCCACTGCGCTCAGTTAAAAAAATGTTGAATGTATGCAGAAATTAGTTATTTTAGCTTGTTAGATGCAGTGTAATTTTTTTAAAGAATTGTTTATATTCTGTTGAATACCTACCAGAAATCGTAATAATAAAAATTGGTCGTGTATTTTAAATTATTTTTCAATGAGAATTGCTTGTATGATTAAAAAAAATCTTTTTATAACAATTTTGTTTTTTTAACTATTGGCCTTTTATATTCATTACGAATAAATCATAGTACCAGAAATTGCCAAATAAGCTAATTTGTTATTAGAGCAAAATTATCTTATTTCAAGGATTCTTTGTCGACTCAGAGAATCATAAAAGAAGTTCAAATAAGTTTGTATTTTTTATTAATTATATTGTATTAGGTATGTGTGTAGTTTCCTTAACTGCTGTCCTTAATAAAAAATTGCTCACTTTATGCAAAAATAAGAAATTAAATCTTGATTTGTTCAATGTGGTATTTTCAGAAAAAATTGAATTAAACTTTGAATTAAGTTTTTCTACATTATTTTAAAGTAAAAATACATTTTTAGCAGACTCACCATGTATTGTCTTTATTTCTGTGTTTGAATTTGCTCGAGGAATTCAGATAAGCAGGCACATATTTTAAAAAAATATTGCAATCTTTAAAATAAGAGTTAAAAATCACCACACTTAGGTCAAAAAATACAACAGTGTTATGTGTTTTTCGAGCGTTCTAGTACATTTTTAGCCAAAAACGTGATGGTCTAGCGTGATTTTATTTTTCAGATAAAATTATAATTATATGATTTTTTGCAAAGTTTTGCTAAACCGAGTTGAAAATTCTCTTTAAGTTTAGTCTAAAATGAAATGGTTTCATTTTGCGTATTAATTTTATTATATGAAACAAGCTCGAAATTGCAGAATCTGGTCAAAAATAATGTTATTTTAGCGTTTGTTTTTAATTAAATCAGAAATATTAATACGTACTATACAGCCGCACTATCGGCAAGAATACTTTTGTTTATTTTATATTGTGGTTTATAGATACAGTAAAAACTCTTATTTGATTTTAAAAATCCGGAAAAAGCAATCAAATTTTTGGCTTAAATCCTAAAAATCGGAGTTTTGTAGCAAGGATATGTTTCCTACATCATCACTAAAATTAGTAAAAGCCTCATCATTAAAAGTTACGACTGCTGATAAGCCTCCATGTGTCATAACAAGCTTCACGTGCGGTGACAATCGCCACTAATCACAATTGTAAAAACAGGTCAATTTCGCGAAAACCGATTTTTCCTATTTTATGACTTGCCATATCTCTAACAAACCGCGGCAAAATTAGCCCGATATCGTTCAGCCTTCATTCAAACCTAGAAACCCCGTAATCGGCCGATAAAAGCCCCGCGACTTGGCCAAGTCACAATTAACGCTGCAATCGATACTCACCACTTTTGGCCGTTTCCGGGGTGTAGGCCTCGGCCGAGGCTGCACTCTCCGGACTCAGCGAGTCGACCTTGTTGTACGGGAGGAAAAGTCCGGGGATCGGGTGCCAGACGTAGGGGTTGTAGGGCGCCGGCATGAGCGAATTGGCGTACATCAGGGCGCTCATTCCTGCAACAGAACTCCAGTCACTGTGCGTCCCGGAAGGGGCGTTTTCCGCACCGGTGACCAGGTAGTTCCTGTTCCGGTGGAGCTCCTTGGGGTAGACTAGAGAGAAGGCGCTGTGGCGGGGCGAGATGGGGCTGGCGCTCCGGGAGGAGACTCCGGCCACCGGGCTGCTGGCGGGGCTGCAGGACGGAGTCTCGCTCCTGCTATATTGCGACAGAACGGCCAGACGGGGCATCCTGCGAAAAACGATAATGATTTAAGGCGGGTGGGGGCTAATGCTGTTTACATCCCCGCAGGACACTCACGCGATGATTTCGTCTATTGATCACCGAGATTGTCGCGTAATTGCTTTGCTTTATCGTAAATGTACGGGAAATGGACATTAGTGGCTCGTAACAATCAGACGGGGCCGAAATCAACACGCACGGAGAGGGAGAGTGCTCATAATTGATTCATGGGGACGGTATAACACCCGATCCTACATTTTATAAAACATTTTTGCAAAAATCTATAAATACCAGTACTAGTGTAAATTTTTTTTTAAATAAAACATGCTCAGAAAGTGACGCCTCTATAATTTTAAATCCACCCACGATAGGAAAAAATTACAATTACATATGTTACGGAGATACGTTATACCTTTCCTTCATGATTTATGAAAATAAAAGTAGAAAAATGAATATTTGATAAATAATGATTACATGCATATATTTTGAACGTAAATTATATGTGGTAGATAGGTATGTAACACACGCGGCTTTTTAGATTAGATTATGTCTGGGAATGTACAATTCTGGGTTCATTGTAGAATTGGATTTTAAGATTTTTTTGCGAATGTTTAAAATGCTAACAATTAAAAGAATTAAACAAAAAACTATTTTTGTTGAAACTGTCAAGCTGTTTCAAATCACCTACCAAATTAACCAATTAAGAAGAACGTCTTAATGTGCTGTAATGCTGTAATTAAATGCAAATGCAATTCAGAAAAAAATCGAAAAATCTACCCTTTAATATAACATCCTTTAATATTAAGTATATCTTCACTATACTCCCAACTTTTTCATTTGATTGAATTTTATTCAAATTCACATTTTTTAAATAGTTTTTTCGAACGTATTCAGGTAGGTAAGAAAAATTTTTTAAGTAAGGGGTACAGTGTGATATGTACTGTAAATGTTGATTTCACTGGTTCACGATATTTTCCAGATCTTCATGTGTAATTTTTTTCCGTGCGTGGGAAATGTAAGAAATAATTGCGTTACTTAAATTCATTTACTTATCTGGTGCTAGTTTATCAATAGACAACTAGCACTAAAAGACGAATGAAGTGACTAGTAAAACCACCTTATTAATGTTCCAACTTTGATGAACCTTGCAATTGTCGTGCAATAGTCAAGCTTTTATTTAAGAGGCATTTAAAATTTCTTAATGATTTTTCTAAATAATGCGTCTATATTGCCTTTCCAAAAATATTTTTTGTAGGACGTATAAGAATTGGAGTAACCTGTCTATCAAGAGAAAATCAACCGAAAATACGGTGTTTTTCTATTGTCCTGTAAGTATATGTCGACTTACTCTTAAATCATTTAATAATCTTTTTACGCTCAAAAATGTTTGCTAACAGTTTTTTTATTAAATAATAAACACCTTCGTGTGTAATTGTTATTTCTTTTTATTTTTTCGAAAGGTAGGTATTTTTAGCCAAACCATAAGCACCTAGTATAAAAGAGGATACCTATTATATTCAAAATATTTCAGAAATAATTTGTTTACCATGTAAAATATTAAACATATTAGAGGATATTATCCTCTAAAATGTTCGCCACATTAAATAATTAAACCTTGATGCGTAATTTTTATTTTTTTTTGTCTTTTGAAAGGTAGGTATTTTTTGCTAAACTTTTAAGTTTACTCCTTTAGGAATACCTGGTATAATGCGTAGGGATACCTATTATCCTCAAAATATTTCAGAAATTATTTGTTTTTTGACAAAAATCAACAAATTACACCATCATGTACCTAATAAAATATGAGAGTATGAAATATTTATTAATTTTGAAGATATTACTCCCAAAAATGTTCACCTCCAGCTTTTTTTATTAAATAATAAACCTAAAATAAATAAATAAATAAATAAAATAAATAAACCTAAAATATGTAATTTTTATTTCTTCCGTTTTTCCGAATGGTAGATATTTTTTGCTAAACTAAAATAAAAAAAAAAAAATAATACGTAAACCTATTCCTACTATATGTTCAAAATATTTCAGAAATTATTTGTTCCTTAACAAAAAGCAACAAGTTACTCCATCATGTAGTACAAAATTAATTAATTAATTACTTTGAACAATGGCTAGGGGCATTTAATAGGTTAGTATTAATTTGATGAATTCGTCTTTCTGATTTTTTTTTAATTGTAACTAAAAATGTTAATGAGGTACATTTACCACTTGATACTTCTTTCTATTCTAAACTGGCAAAACAGTATTTGAAACAATATAATCGTGGATTAATTTTGTAATGTTTTACCAATTACAAATTTGGAATTATCTATTGGTTGTATAAAAAAATCAGAAATAACTCCTGACACCCTGAAATTAAAATTTTAAATTTATTGAGTTTCTGTACATGTAATAGTGGGATTTTTTTTATTGTTATCACCTCAATACTTCTGTATTTCTATATAGCCAGCTTTCAATACGAAATATACCCAATTATACGCAGTAAATACCCATAATTATTATTATAGGTATATCTAAAGAAATTTTTGTTTAGTATAGCTGTGTTTGCTCAGAAGTTAAAAAAAAGTTAAAAATGCTGAAGTACCTAATGAATAAAAGCTCCTGAACAAAGCAAATAATAGAGAAGTCTTGAATAATAAAAGCGTGGCGACAGTTGTCAAAGCTCCATTAAGACGTGGTAAAAAATACACAATACGGCGGCTATTACCGAAAGCAAAAAACCTGAATAATTTTAATTTTTTCTTTATTAATGATGGGTTTGGGAAATCTTGTGCGTGGTACTCCACGTCACAATCCCATTGCATCAACCGCTTTTTCACCATAATTGACCCCCGGGTCAATGCTGAAACGCAAAAAATTCGCTTTCAACACAATAGACCCCGACGACACGTGTCGTGAAAAATTATTCCAACAACTTCTAATTAAAATGGTGATAAATATGTTCGGGTTGTTTGTCGTTTCAGGTTTTTCCATTTTTGCAACTCACCTGTTCCAAACGACGTTATCGAGCCTCTTATCACCAGCCAGTCTTTGACATACTCACTTATCACTCACCAATCACAGTTTCCGAAATATTGTCAAAAATCACATTCTCAGATCGAATCACTACGTAGCACTGAAAATCCTGCCCATGCTGCGTGGATGGTACGATACACCTGACTGAAAACATCTGACAATCTCCACAGGTATAACTTTTCACTTCGCCACCCCTCCAACTCGCAATCCGAATTTAATAAGAAACACGTGCCTGATTCACTCCATTAACCCCTCCTTGGAGGACTCAGCGCTCCCTCCCATTGGCCGAAAGCACGGCAGAGGCGGGGCACAGTCGCGGCTCGGCGCCCCATTGGCGTCGGGTAACCTAATCGTTGATAAGTTATTCAAATGGGATTGATTGGGGAGGTGATTTTTTTCAAGGAGCGATTAATTTGGCGGCAATTACGTAATTGATTTGTTATCGATTCGGCTCTAATTTGACGAGTTATTATTTATTCAAGCTCCATTCTGATTAAGAGTGATAAGAGTAAGACAATTTGTGTAATGGGCAGATAAGCCCTTACCTGGGCGCAATAACCCAATTAAAATTTTCCAATTTTGGGATTGTTTTATTTGCATGAGAATAGAATGCGGGCCGACAAAGCAAGCCTTTCGGGGCCATCTGTTGGGGTGAAGAAATCTCGTTCAGGTAAAGTGATAACGTTTTCGATTTCGTTGCTCGAAATCAAGATTATTTTAAATCGGCAGACCCTCACGTAATTAATAATGAACGCCATGTGCGTCGATTTGGGGATCACCTGGCCCTCGCGAATCATCGCGGGGGTGGATCAACGGACAGTTGTGTCGGCAAACGAGGGGCATCCACAGGCTCGGACTAAGCCCACATAACATCAAAAAATACAAAATACTTTATATAATCGAATAACTATATTTATTACCCCAAATAAAATACTAATAAAATAAAAAATTAATTTTCATATTAGATATCTTGCTAGGTATTTGTTATTAGGTATTAAAAAAGATTTTTGCGACAGTTGGTTTTAAATAACTTCAGCTCTATAGGTATCTCAAAAACTAGTAAAAGTAGTAAAAGCTCGGATAAAGCAATTTGATTTATTTTGACTATTTTAAGCTGCACCTACTATCAAAATATTTGCACAACAATTAAATTTGCACAAAAATCAGTTTACCTAAAATGGGTGCAACCTCGACTTCACCGTCTACAAATTCGGCAAAAACGCAATGTCAGCTATAGGTTTGCGTTTTTTGACTAGTTTTTTGAAAGTTTACATGACTATTAGGTGGTGACATTGGAGGAAATGAAATTCAGTAGTACCTTTGTCAAAGGAAATCGGTGCAAAATTCTTACATTTTTATAATTTTTTTATGGGTAGACTTGTTTTTCTGTGGCTGTTTTTAATGTAATAGATTTTGAAAAACTAAGCTTAGAGACCGAATTGATTTAAAATTTTTGTGGGTTCCAAATTTATTCGCCGACCATATTGTTCTATATCTCAGAAACTATGAATAAAGATAATGCGAGTTATTTTTACTTCTTTTAAGCTCTATTATCACCCTTGACAATATTTGCACGACTATAAAATTTAATAGGGATACATAATTACTACTATTTTCCAGAGGATTTATGTTTTTTTTTTATAATAGATATGTACTTATTTATTTCGTATTATTTTATATGTAGAGTATAAATGATTGCTAAAAAACTATTTTTTCATTTACCGCTCGTAGCAACTGTATTTATTATTAAGAAATCATACTTAGGTGTCGTCAGGAATTAACAGTTATTTTATTTGTGTTTTTTTTTAATTAATTGTTTTCTCATAATAAGTATTTTTGTCGAATCAGCTAATTTACAGTAGAATAAGATGATCTTGTTAAAAGTTTCTACAAAATACGAAACTTGTTTTTGAAAACTTAATTAATAATAAAAAGACGGAAGGTTTTTGTTTAATCGTAGGTTATAGGTAGTATCCCTACCTACACGTGTTTTTTTTTTTTTAATAACATACTTATATGGAGGGTTTACGTAAACATTATACGTAAACATTAGAAGGTAAATTAAAAAATAAATAAATGTATATCCTACCTAGAGTAAGTCCGGGTAAGTTTGACCAAACCGTAGGTACATGGGCACTTTTCAAAGAAATTTTTAAGAAAACGTTGCGAGAGCTTTAAATACTCAAACGTAACTCAATTTTTTTCAAATGAAATTTTTATTTTACTTAATGGAATAAAAATTTATTCTGCATCGAACTGATACCCTCTATCTATGAGTGACTAATATGTTTAATGGTTTAATAACCGGGTAACTCTTAGCGGATGGGAGCGATCATTTGCAGTATTTTTTAATTTGAAAACAATGAGAAAATAGCAATAGTGTCTTGATTTTCAAAAAATTCGATGTAGGTATAATGCGAAACAATTTAACAAATTATTGAACAATTTGTCATAAACGTACCTATTTAACAGATTAACAAAAATACGTCTTAATAAACACACGGTCGAACTTTCCCGGATATACCATATATTTTTATGATTAGGGATAATTGTTGTAAAGCAGGAAAATTTTTTAAATTTATATTTTTTATACGTTTTTAGTTTTTTTGTTAACAGTGATAGATTTATAATATTTGTACTCGTAATTTTGTATATTTCTAACGTTTCGAATTTTTTGTTTATTTGCACGTCAGGAGAATGTCTTAAGTTGGTGTTTCTGGATAAGTTTTTAATCTCAAATAATATTTCTTGCGGTTTAGTCATTTGAAAACTCTGTACTACCTCCTGACATTTTTTTAAATTCGAGTATTTTTTTTAAAATTGCATTCAAGTTTTTTTTGTTTTTAAACTACACATGTATAGACAATGTTTGGAAAATTTTAAGTAGGTAAACCTGGGAATGTTAGTGTACTTATTGTAAAAAGCATAAATCTGCAAACACACTAGGTGTGAAAATGACTTTATGAGATGATTACTTAAAAAAAACAATTTAAGCTAAATAAAGTATGTCCTATAAATCTGCTTATGAGGACCGTCTAAAGCGTATGTTTTTTTCTAATAAAAGTGCCTTATTACGCCCCTGTGCACCACCTTGCCACTCTTCGGCGTGCCTGCCATTGGCTCGTGCCATCTACAGTTAGCCGACTTTTACCTGTGAATGAAAAGTGAATTTCACACCACCAGACAAGTTGATTGATCTCGCCCCCCGATCCGTTATTCGACAAAAACCGTGTGAAGAAATAAGGGTGGTAAAACAGTTGGCAAAGACAAACGCAAATTCAGCGCGGACACATCTGCCGCTTAATCAAAGCCACGTGCTGGTAACTCCCGCGAGATGCGGGCGCTAGACCGCCCGATCTCAGTCCAACTGAATTCGATAAAAAATTTCAATTAAATTAACTTACAGGTGTGTCGATTTTCAGCTTCAACCGTAAATTGCAATCGCGAGTTAATGACATCGAAATGACTACACGCGGTGAATATTAATACGCTTTTTTAATGCATCGCCAGCAAAAATTTCATAAAACTCATCATTCGGTGACCAGGTGAAGCGCATATTGATGCGGAGCTTTCACTCATTTGAATTGCCACGACTCTGATTTTATCGCGGGTTTGAGGCGAAGTGAATTAGAGAAAAAAATATGGAACGACTTGTTTTCATTTGATGGATAATTGTGACTAATTGCAAGCTACAGGTGGGCTAGAATTATAGATTCGAGGTTTGATAGGTAAACAGCGGGCGAGGAAGTCAGTGACAGAGGATTTTAATTACAAAGAATTATGGGCTTTTAGGGTGGGAAAATTGCTTTTGCATCAAACGCTTCAATAAATTTATTTCAAACTGCTAAGAACAGCATGTGAGGTCGTCGCAAATTTAGCAATTAGGCACACATTTCGAGCACTTGCGGGTTTCCGAAGGAACATATTTTGTAATTTTACATTAACCAAACCATCTTTCAATTGGCACGCGATCCGTTCAGAGCCCAATTATTGCAATAATTCAGGAAATGAAAGTTGAACAGTCATTTCTGCAAGTTTTTTTGAAAGAATAGCTTTTGACTTATTGTTTCTTTTCGTCAAAACTGTGTTCAGAAATGCGTAATTGTTTTTCAACAAACAAGTTGTAAAGACATCAGTAAATGCAGCAAACAGTCCTTTGATTTCTAGGTAGATAATTTTATGGCTTATTTGTGTGTCGGTACCGATCACTGTGCCACCCTGAATTTGCCCACTCTCGACAAAGGATTGTCGAGTAATTTAAGGTGTTTTCCCGGGTACAAAGCGCCGCTTTTATTTGTTTACGATGACAAAAGTGCCAAAATTTCATTCATAACTTGGCACAATTTGTCAGGTAAATCCGTTTACAGCGGGCCTGGCGTCAGCCCCGTCTGCCTTTTACGACCACTACCTGCCCCAGAACTGTTGAAATCCGATAAAAATCTCGCTTATCCAATTAATCGGTCGCTTATGCAAATGAAATCGCCGATACCTATTGCTGTAATTCGTTGGTTTTCCTGCGGCGAAATCTGCCGGCGATCTAACGGAAAGCGAGCAAGATGTATCAGGCGAGTGCACAAGTTCGGCCCGTGCCCGTCATATGGTAGACGATGGGCCAGCACGTGGCCAAAGGTACGACGTCTAACCGACCACCAGACTTCTCATCCGTGTCGGGGAGGAATCCTTTAATTGCGACGTAATAAGCGTGTGCTTTCGACTAGAAAAGCGACGGCAACTGGGCTTCTGTGGAGGAAGCCATGGGTGACGACGGAGGGCTTAGCCAACGGATTTTCGAATAAACTTTGCGCTTCCGCATGTCCACGTGTCACGTGCGCTTTAGATAACACGCAACACCAAATGTTTCCTTATCAACAAATTTGAAACAAAACTTTGTAGTTCTATTCTAAACAGCAGCATTACTCGATCTTTCGAGTAATGCTAAAGACCCAAAACAAAAACAGTGTAAACTCGCATCTCTTTAACGGTTTCTTTAAATGTTGATTTCATTAATTTTTATCAGTTCTGCTACAAAACTGCAACATTTCGGTCTTTTTGCAAGTTTTAAATTTAAATTTGTTTCAACAGTACAATTGTCAGGTCTCATTTTCTCAAAGCAGTAAATCCACGAAGCAATAGTCTCCATTTTTTCTGTGGGTCATAAATACACCTCAAAAAAATTGAGAAGGTGCATTTTTCTGTTTTGAGATAGGTATAGTCTGTCGAAGATTTACCTAACAATTTTCAAAAAACTTAAATTAAACAGAAGTGCGTAGATACCCATGACTTCATGGAGCGAAAGTCTTCAGTTTTTTATCATAAAAATACCTTCTTCTAGTATCATACTTATCAAAAAAATTGAGAATAACGCATTTTCTTGTATTTAAGATATACAGACTGAACCAAAAGTATCGCACAAAATTCACATTTTTGTTATTAGCCATTTTTCAAAAAAAATCTCGTCGATTTAATTTTTTAAATTAACATATTTTGTTACTAAGACATTTCTGATGTCATTTGTTTTTGAATAATGACGTCATTTTAATTTTTTTTAAGTGACAACTTACTTATTTGATTAGTGTTTAGTTAGTACACATTTTCATTTTTCTTTAAGTATAAAAAATTCAAAAATAAGAAGAAAATAAAATTTAAAATTATTAAACTTATTGAGAGTATTACACAAAGAGCTTTATGTTTTCGTTCTTACTTTATTTAATAAGGGGTGATTGTTTTTTGTTTATTTTTTGTATTTAGGTGTCTTATTAAGTGTTTTCATGGTAATTGTAAAAAATATAAAGCAATTGCCGTTTATAAAAGAAATCAAGAATAAAAAGAAAAAGCCTATTAAGTTTAATTGTCTTATTTTTATTTCTTTAAATGTATGTTTTCATTTTTATTTTTTTTCTTATTATCAGAAATATCAGAAAGATGTGTACTATGTAAAACACTGAGCAAAAATGTCGGTTGTCATTTAAAAAAAATTAACAATGACTTCAAAACTCAAAAACAAGTGACACCATAATTATCACAATGTGAAGTCTGAAGACTGAACGCTTTTCAAAAAAATAAAATATAACAGATGTGCGGGCTTTTCATTAGGTTCCGCCCGCACTAGTACAGGGAACAATAATAGTCTTCAGTTTTTTACTTTTTTATACCTAAGGAAATTTTTTTTGCATATAAAAAATTGAAAATAATGAATTTTTGTTTTTGATATTGGTATAGTCCGGAAGATTTAAAAATTTTCGATAAATTAAACTAAAAATAGCCTCAAAAAACAGTCAAGCTCAGCAGGACGGCACAGATCAGTAGTTTTCATCTGCTATCAATAAATAAAAATAACCTTGTAATATTTCCTGCTGCTTGTCGAAATAGAACACATTTTGTAAAATAAATTTAATCTTATTTCAACTTTGACTGGCCATAAATGAGTATAAAAAAAGACATTTAGTTATGCATAAAATCGAATTCATTTTTTTTTCATGTAACTGTATTTTGAAATTTTCGTTTATTGGTTTCCAGTAATGTCGGATATAATAGTAAACCGTACAATACAAATTGGTTAGCAGGTCTCTGCTTAGTGGTTAAAAATTCGCTGATTCCGCTAACTAAATTAAAAAAAAACTTGATCTAAAGTGCTAAAAACTTCAAAAGTCTAACCTTTTGAGCACTATTACCCGTATCTCATGAAAATTTTTCAAACAAATTTTTGTTATAGGATTTTCTAACTCAGTGTGATGTTCTTTATCACTAGAGGATAGGGACCCACGAGATCTTTATCACTAGATCTTTATCACTAGAGGATAGGGATCCAGGAGATCCTCCGAAATTTTGAATCACTCTGTGTATTAAATTTTATTTTGCAAACTATTTTTTTAAAATCACAGTGTGATATAAATAAATACGGACTTTGTTCTCCTTCTGTTGAAAACATGTTTTTTCTACAAGTTTTTGCATTTTGTGAGTTGTCATGGAAAACAGAACAAAGATACGTATACAAGAAACAATTTAGTAATAAGAAGAAAAAAATAGTACTAAGTTATTTCAGTCTGTAATGTTTGAATTTAGAAGTTGATTGTTTTACCAGTTAGGTATTCCGAATAAAAATTTGCAAACAGAACACATGTGAATAATGTTTTTTCTTAAAGTGAAGACCAGGTCTCCGAAGTATTACCAAACCACAATTAATTAATTTTAGTACCTGTAATACCTACGAATTTTTCTGCTCAGCCTGCATAAATAATATTAAACTCTTTTGTGATAATATTAAACTAATCCTGCGTTTGGTGAAAAATGTTCAGGAACTTCATAGGCGCTTTTTTGATCCGTGTATAATTTAAAAAAAAGCAATCTGTTTCTTTTCAAGTCTATCAAAATAAGGGTATTTTAAGGAATAAGGATTAAGAAAATTTCAGTTTTTCACGTGCTAGACTATTATAGCTCTAGTAGAATCTTAGATAGAGCCATGTTCATAAGTGTAAAAAACAAGTGGAAAGGACTTCTGGACTATCTTTTAAGTAGGAATAACTACGTGTGGATGGGCAGGTTATGACCTGGGCAACTAGTATTTTTTACATAAAAAAAATATTTATTATTATATTTTTTATTATTTAATAATTATTGCAACCACTGAGGAATTGTTGAGAAACTTGTGAAAACACAGCTTTTGTGATCAGCACATTAGGTTCTGGTGGAGTAATTCACCCGATCGTGAAAAAACCTCGTTAGAAACCTCGTCGATTCGCTCCACAAGCCTGGCGTTTCCTAAGTGGTTATCTTTGGCTTTGTTGCTTTTTTCCTGCTGCGGGTCTCAGGATTCGGCGGGTCAGTCTCCAATTTCGCGCTGTTGATAATTGTGTCCGGAAAGCACATGAAAGAAGCCGATCGAAGTGTTAAGAAAGTGTAACTCTACATATAGGGTGCAGGTGTTTGGAGACGCACCTGCCTCGTACATGCAGCAGCAGCAGCGGCGTACTCAGGTGCCCCACCCTCATGCCGCACAACCGCCACCGAAGAGGTCGAAAGTGTATTGTATTTTTCAACTCGGCGCACAATAGACGATGGTTTATTCATTTCGAAATTCAATGCAAATTACGTTTAATCAATCATTTTATCAATTGAGACGTTAACCCTTCCATTGTCTCGGAACTGTGCCATTGCGAGGATGCGAGAGGCTCAATTTGCGGTTCATCAGCTGTAATTTTCTCCGCTTTTTGCCGCGGACTTTATTACACTTATTTGAGAATAATTGAAGAGGTTTCGATATAAACGTTTAGGGTAATAACAGCATTGGGGAAAATACGAAAAAAATTGAGTAAACCACGAGTTTTTTCGATCTGGAAATCGAGTTTCCGGCATTTTCAAACGTTTTCTTCGGGACGGTTGCTCGCAGGTGTCGGAGAGGCGCAGGCGGCCCCGCATACACCGTGAGAAAACTCAAATTTACCACCCTTTCCGGTTAATTGCTCGATTGTTTTTGCCGTGAGAAAAGCATTCCTTATGCCGGATGAACCGAGAAGGTTTCCGGAAATGGGCAATCGACTCCGGTCATAAATATTTATTTTATTAAGGGAGTTTCAAGGGCACTGGACTCCTAATTAAAATGTACAAGATTTCGCGTCGGTTTTTGTCGCATAATCAGTATTTAATTATGTAATGGTCTGAATATGGGAGCAGATGTGGATTTGCAGCAGGAATTAATAGTTTTTTTCGTGGAAACTTGAATGTTAGATACGGAGAGTAACCGTCTCATCACCTGCTAGATTATTTTTTGACAATTCATGAATTAAAATTGAATTAATCTTCGCCAAATTGTCCATTTCACCTGCCGTTATAATAGTTCGCGCCGGTCGCTGAAATACATTGTTACTGCTGAAAATTTCTTAAATTCCTGATCGTGCATGAAAATCCGGGCATCTGCTAGAGCAATTCCTGATAATTGAGACCTCGAGCTCTTGCGCAGCTGATGGACAATGAAAACACCTCTTTAATAAATCGACATGAACAAATTATTTCCGGAGTTAAAACAATAGAAGGCAGGTGCGTAATTTGCGCTATTTCGAAATCTTTGCGAGGACAGAAGGCGAACGCTGTTTCGTTGGCGGCCAAACCGCAAAACTGGATGAAAAAAATTAATTACTGAATTTTTTCCGACCTGATACGTTAAATGTGCTTGCAAGATGTGGGGTATAACTGTTTCATGGCGATTTTTGTAATTTCTTTATTTGGCTCTGGGGGTATTAAGACATGCAAAGTACCTGCGTTTATTACTATTTCAAGGGGCCAGGAAATTGCCCCAATATTCCGAATTATGGCAAGTGTTAGGCACAAATGACTCACAACACTGGAGTTTCAATTCGACAAAATTTTGAGACGATCTTTATTTTAAATTTACTCAGATATTATTTTTCAGGTTTCTAACTCTAGGTATATTAACTTTTTAGAAAACAAAGCAAATGGCTCGCCTTTTAGAAAACTTTTTTCAAAATTAAAATGTTTGGTTCAGTTACCATTATCTTTGTTAAATTAAAAAAGTAAAGATGTCTATTATGCGGCAACTTTTTTAAAAATTATAATTTTCTAAATTTGGATATTTTTGATTGGAGTTGAACGTTTCCTGAAGGGGGAATATATCTATTTTCATCAGGAAAATGCAGTAACTCTTCAAATTTTTATTTCAGTTTATAAATTTGATTTTCCATCGGTTGGATTATTGCTTAGGTAGAGATGATATGATAGGTGTTTTTATAGAAATTATGAAACCGATAGAATTTATCCAACGATAACTCGTTAAAGAAACCGGAGATTAATCGGACATGTGCAATTTGTTTGTTTAAAAAAAGACTCCCTACTATGAAAACAATGCGTTCTCAGTATAAAACATCTTATTTATATTAGGGATGTCCAATTCGAAAATAACCAACCGCTTTACTAAGACCTTTTTATTGAATACCTAATATAAAATAAAAAATAAACAACAAACTTCTTAAAACAACATAAGAGGTTTTTTCTTCAAAATAAAAAATAATTTTGACTATTCACAACAAAACAGCTTTAACAGTGATTTTTGGTGAAAAATTGTGTCGTCTATTAATTTTTTGTCTTTAGTATGTAGTGTTTTGATGTGTATTATTATAAAGGTGGAAAATGAAGAAGCCATGGAAAAAATCGTATGTATGTGTAACACTTGAGGAAAACCTCTTCTCTTCTTTATATGATTACTGTTTAACTCATCTTCTGGAAAGAATACATGTCATTCCTTTCTTGATAGAGAGGTATACAAATAGCTATTTCTTTTTAATTTTTTTAATTTAATTTTTTAATTGTATAAAGCTTCTAAAGCAGTATGTTAAGAACTTTGCAGTTTTCAACCAAACTTTTTCCGAAAATTTGGAACTCTCTTAGTCTTCGTTCCGAACCCCATGGCTAATCCGCTTCGGCCAACAATACCTACCCTTCGACGCGTAAAATTAGCGAGTGCGCGGCATCTGGTTGGCGTGTGCTCTTCACTAGGGGTGTTCCGCATCACCAATAAACGCTCCTCAACCCCTAACCCCTCTAACGTGTAATTAATTTGAAGAACAAACATCCGAGTGAAAGTTTCCATTTGCTACTTTCACTGATTGATCCTCACCAAATGGCGTTTCTGTGGCATTTTTCGGAGAGAAAGCGAGATAATACGAGGGTGTGAATGTATAATTTTGGTGGTTTTTGGAAATCTTGGGAATACCATTCAAGTGGGTCAGATTTACTATGGGAAGAAACGAAATTACACGTTAAACGGGGTGCCTTCCGGTGAGGCTTTAAGGTGGTGATAAATCATCGTTCTTTGCGAATCGCCGGCAGCAGATGGCGCTGTTTAATAAGCGAATTACCTCTGATTGCGAGCAACGGGAACTTTTGGTTGCTTACACAGCAACTTATCTTCTCGTGGCGTGGCTCACCTGGAAAGATCCATTTTTGTCATCGCGAAATTAATTACCGCACGCGTGCTTGTATTTCCCGAGAAAAACGCCAACCTGTGCCATGAATAATTCACGTCAAAACAGTTGCTCCTTAATTGTAATTTATGTTACGCCCCTGAGTCCGTTTCCGCGTGCCTAGCCGACGCGGTAATGAATTGGTCGCGAAAAAAACGCGCTGAAATAATGAAAGGCGCAATAAAAATGAATAAGAGTCATAAAGCATCCAGCAAATTACTGTCATTAGGGAAATCTTTCGGGCCGACGCGGGAGATTTATAAAAGTAACACCCGGAATTGGGTTAATGTCTTTGTAATTTCGGCACGGCCGACGAATGCGATGCTTTATTTAATTGATAATTGACAGTGTCGGAGGAGATGCTTCTTTGCGCTGTCGAGAAGTGATAATTTTATTGCACGGCTCGTTTTGCAGTCACGCACATAGCGCATATGTCAAAAGTGGCAGCTGAAGATTGCCTCTTCGCAGAATCAAGCCACGAGGAAGAGCACTCGCCCCGAAACCGGCAGGAAGCCAACAGCTTTTTTCACGCACTTTTTCATGCACTCTCTTTAAACATACATCTGTGCAAATTGTTTCCACAAATAATACAGATACCAAATATTTATTATGACTTTCTAGCACCAGTTTTCATCAGAAAAATATAAACTTATTTGGCTCTAGAAATTTAAATTTTTGTTGGAACCTTTCGAGTTTATATCATCATGGATCATGGATTCTTGGATAATGCACCATGAAGAATAAATTTAGAGAGATTTTGACTTGAGATCTGTAGATACACAATAACATGGATTATGAATTCGACTTAAACACGGGGATTAAAAGTACATTAACTTCATTTTTTTAATATAAAATCTAAAAAACCAGTGCCTGTAGTACATGTTACCTTATTACTTTAATATTTTAAGCACGTACGTATCGATACAAGTGATTGTTTCTTTCGTAAAAATGCAAATTAGGAAAAATAAATGAATTTTGCTCAAGCATCTGTGTTTATTAATGCCCTGTCTGCCCCTCATTTCCACTTATCTTCGCAACTCAATTTCGGCCCGTTGACCGCTCAATCTTCTCTCCCCGCTCCCATAAATTTCCCACGTCTGTTTAAAAATTTCGCCTTTCGCTTATCACTCCATCGGTCCATTAATCCTGCGATATATCGTCGTCTAATGAAAGCTCGCGAGGGTGCGCATCTGTCAGCAATAAAACCCGAAAGTGTTTGTATTTTTCGTCCCCGCCCTGCGTGCCGGTCTTTGAAACATACATAGATAATTACAAGAAATATTTCAATTCGTCTCGGTGGCTTTTGATCGCAATTGAACGCATCTGCCGCAAGCTGCATTCGACGTCGCGAATAACCGCGCGACCATTCAAAGAAAAGATTTAATCATCGCGTATTGAAATGTGCGAAGACTAGTTATTGGTGATGATACGCGGAATTTCCGCTTTGTGCTGCAAGCTACGGGGATATGAAGAGATCCGGCGATGATTTATGGCGAAAACGGGCCAATTAAACCGCCAAAAAACAAAGAAGTTTGAAATGTTTCGAGCGACTCGTTAACTTTTTCAATAACGGTCGATACTGGTCAAAGACACATGCGTGTTGGGTCTTAATTTATGCGGGTTATGACGGGGTATAAAACATTCTTGGGCGTCCGGTTAAATATTTTGGCGGTAAGAAATGAGAGATTTATTACGAGAGGGATTACACACGGCGCTGATCGTAAATTGCGAGATCTGGGGCTTGCCAGGTTTGCGGGCGTTTGTTGCTACCGACAATTAATCGAGTTTGATGGCAATGGGGAAATGGTATTTTAATATCGGAAATTTTATCGAACGTGTGCGCTAAAGTGTGAAGTCACGTGCAAACGACACATGGGTGGTTAAGAGGTCACACATGCGTGACTAATTTTTTTGAAAGATGGTATTAATGATTATATTTTTACTTTTACGAATTGCAAACAACGCGATCAACTCAGTTCGAAATAGACGCGTATTTTGAGGAGCTTTTTATGTATGCAACCAACAATTTTCTTAATTCAATACCAAATCGGCAAATAAAGGCTTGTGCGAGAACTTAAAGCCTATTATTTAGCCATAATTGAAAAAAAACTTTCATATTTACGATTTGAAATTTTAATTGTAAATGTTTTTGAGTCTTTCAGAAAAATATTTGATTTTAATTTAAAATTTTGTTTTTTAAATTTTTCTAAAAGTATTATTATGTAGGTATAGTGGCGGTCAGCTCGATTTGCGTGTGCGTCATCAATTTCATTTTTTCATTACCAACACAAAACTATAAAAAATTATCAAAAACAATGCAAATTTAAACAGCTAAGGGCTATCTAAGGGTGGTATCCTTGAACATTAATTTACATGTGCACTTCGACAACACCGTCAAGTGTCACGAATTTGTCAAACTGACATTGACAGTAAATTATAGACGTCGTCGCATGGTTGTCGAAAGTGTTATCGGTGTTAATCGCAAGTATTTTCTGTTCGTTTATTGTGTTTTGTGATTTGCGTTTCGTTAGGTTTTTGATTCTGCGTTTATTAGTTCTTGTTTTGTGAATCTGTATTTTTTGTAACAACTCATAATTTAAACACTTCGTAACCTCAAAAAGTATTTGATAGTTTGTCACCGCTATGCCCCTGCTATGTAAACTTAGTGACAGAAATGTCAGATGACGCACACGCAAACGGAGCTGAGCGCTACCATACTGTCTGTGGTACTGTAAAATTTTGAACGAATGTTTTTGTAGATAACTCTGTAAATAAGCTAAAGGAATAAAAGGTATCAAAGATAATAAGTTAGTTAAATGTTGGATACGTAAAAAATGTCTTTAAAGGGAATTTCAAGATTTTCTTCTTAATTTTTCCAAAGCCGTAATTACTGTATGCAATAAGTTATATCAACTTTAGTTTTTTGTGCTGCATACATTTCTGTTGCATGATTGAAAATCGGATAGAGTATCTTTTTCTTTAGTGGAAAGGTGAGGAAATAAAATACGTAACGTTGTTTAAGTAATATTTATTTTACAATGGCAGTGTTTTAATAAAAAAAAGTTTAAAGAGCTGGAAAGATTACAAACATGCAGTGATATCTGACGAATTTGAAGTTTTGTAGCCACGTTGTTGACTAGAAGTTTAGAACGAAGAACAAAAAGGAATGTTAATGATGAGATTAAAAAGTGTAAAAGTGTGTGTTGGGTATAAATGGTAGAACAAGATCACTGCGGACTTGAAGCGAACACATAAATTATTACAGGGATACATAGCACCATTAAAATTATTAATTACAAAAATATTCTCTTTAAAAGATAACCATTCTGCTTAAAAAATGCTAGTAAAAATCACAGCGAAATTTCTAAGAACTGTGACCGCCCTAATTAATGAATTTTTCGCAAATACCATTTCATGTAGCCTTGTGGTATTATTACATACATACAACTTAAACTAAGTACTATACAAAACTCTTTACATGCTTTTTTGTTACACAAACATGGCACGGCAGTATTAAAACGTTACAAAGCTTATGATACAAAAATGCGAGTTCTCGTCCATCATCCGTACGCCCGATGTACAAGAACTCGAGATTCGAGGAACACTAGAGGTTGAACACATGATCGGATGGGTCATTCGCACCGCGATGCGACTGACCCATCGACTCGTCGAAAATAAGCCTAAGGTTTACCGGCGATATTACGTGTTCTTGATGCACACTTGGCATCGACTTATCCGGTCGCGGACGTTGCCGGCTTTCAGCGTCTGCTTCTGCGGCTTCTGGAACTCCTGGTAGGGCTCGATGGTCGCCAGCCAGAAGCTAAGAGTATTGGCGAAGTAGTGGCACGTGCCTTGGGCACCGTTGCATTCGATGAACGGCGAAGCCCGGAAATCTTCAAGGCAAGAACCCGGACTCACCAGGGACTGACCACCGCCTTCAGCGCCATCTGACGTGTGCTGCGAGAGAAAGGGCTTAAACTAAGTCCGTGACCGTGTTACTACTCACCATAATAAAACTGTAGCCAATCCAGAGAGAGCTCCAGCCGTGCGGACAGTCAGGCAAGGATAGTGATTGGCTGTGCACCGCGATGACATTAGATGGCGCTTCACAGACAACACACCTGGAAATGTATTGTCTTATAGCTGACTCTTCGACCGGCATCATTGGAATCGGGGCGCTTGTTGACAACCAATAAGACTTATCATTTCTGCTGGCGTAATTACAAACATTGTTGAAGTCGCAGAAAACAAAAGGCATAGTGTTGAATTTTCTCACACAAGAGCCGGCAAAGCCTAAGTCTTGTGAATGGGCTTTTTCGTTTCCTTGAACATAGAGTAGAGAATAGCCTTCCCATAGTTTCACGTGGCCGCTTTCGCACTGCGGAATCTCGATACTTTGGCTGTGTCTTACTAGAAGATTCCCCGTGAGGTAATCTCCGACTTGTTCACATGGAGCCCCCGGTTCTCCTTTGGGACCTGGTTCACCCACAGGGCCAGCAATACCAATCGCACCATCGAATCCTCTGTCCCCTTTAGGACCCGGTGGACCCGGGGATCCCGGTAATCCATCAACTCCTCTGTCTCCCTTTTCACCGGGGAACCCATCTCGACCAGGGGGTCCCACCGGACCCGGCAATCCCCTTTCTCCAGGTAATCCTGGCTGTCCTGGTACTCCTTTATCTCCCTTAGGTCCGGGGAAACCGGGCGGCGCTGGTTCTCCCTTATCGCCTTTAGGTCCATGGAATCCTGGAATTCCAAGGGCGCCAGGAGCGCCAGGTGAACCTTTTTCTCCAGTTGGTCCAACAGGTCCCGGGGGTCCAGAAATTCCGGGATATCCACGGTCACCCTTTTCGCCTGGATACCCAGGGGGTCCTTGAAGTCCAGTTATTCCTCGATCGCCTTTTTCACCAGGTGCTCCAATAAGGCCGGGTGGTCCTCTGTCACCTTTTTCTCCTTGAAGACCAGGAGCTCCCGCGTAGCCGTCACGTCCGGGTGGACCCATATTTCCTGGAGGCCCGACAGGACCTGGAAAACCTCGATCGCCTTTATCTCCTTTAGAACCTGGGGGTCCGGGAAGTCCAGGCGTTCCGGAACGGCCTGGAAGACCCGGAAGACCTCGATCTCCTTTTTCTCCAGGGATTCCGTGCAGACCCTCGCGGCCTTGCTTGCCGGGCATACCGGGAAGGCCTTTTTCGCCTTTTACAGTAGCACCCGGAAGTCCGGCAATTCCGGGAAAACCTTTGTCACCTGTGATAAAAGTTTTAGGCTTAAATTTAATTCTGAATGTAAACTATGAACTAACCTTTTTCACCCGGGGCGCCTATAAATCCAGGTTCACCTTTAAGTCCCGGAAATCCAGAATTTCCTTTCTCTCCTGATAATCCGGGTTGACCAGGGTATCCCCGATCTCCTTTCTCGCCCTCTAATCCACGCAATCCAGGAGGTCCCGGTTCTCCTTTGTCACCCTTGACCGTTACTAAAGGTCCCGGAGGGCCGCGTTCTCCAAATTCTCCTTTAGGACCAGGAAAACCGACGGGACCTATAGGTCCTGGGGGTCCTCTTTCTCCTTTGATGCCATCAAGACCATCACGGCCAGGTGAACCAATATTACCCTTTGCCCCCGGGAATCCAGGTGGTCCCGGAAAACCGATATCACCTTTGTCTCCTTTTTCTCCAGAGATTCCATCAATACCAGGAGCACCTCTTTCCCCAGGAAATCCCCTGTCGCCTTTCATTCCTGGTAATCCCGGGAATCCTGGTTCACCTTTAAGTCCAGGAATTCCGGGTCTGCCATCAATTCCGGGATTCCCGGGAACACCCGGTTCTCCCTTCAATCCTGGAATGCTTTGTCCTATGGTGCCCTTATCTCCTTTAGGTCCTGGGAAACCTTGTCTGCCTGATAAGCCTGGGGGGCCTCTTAATCCTGGAATCCCGGGTTCCCCTTTTTGTCCTTTTTCAGAAACATCCCCTTGATCGCCTTTTTCTCCAGGTAAACCTGGCAAACCTGGTTCTCCCTTAAAACCGGGCATTCCGGATGGTCCTGGAAGTCCGGGAAATCCTGCGGGACCAGTATCGCCCTTTTCACCGGAGTATCCCACTAATCCTGGCATTCCAACTAATCCTTGAGGTCCTGGCGGCCCTGGAAACCCTCTATCTCCTTTTTCTCCCTGAGGCCCTGGCAGTCCGTCCATTCCTGGTTGTCCTGGAGGCCCCGGACGTCCAGCAGGACCTTGAAAACCTTTTGGTCCTTCTAATCCTGGTATTCCGGGTTCTCCTTTTCTTCCTGGGAATCCAGGCAAACCATTAGCTCCCATTTCTCCTTTAAGTCCAAGTTCTCCTTTTTGTCCTTCAGGACCTGGAATACCTGCTGTACCAGGTATTCCGGGCGGTCCAAACGGACCAGGTTCTCCTTTTTGTCCAGGAGGTCCGGTCAACCCATTTAATCCGGGAACTCCAACATCTCCTTTTTCTCCCATAAGACCGGGTAATCCAGGTTGACCCGGAACACCGGTTTTGCCTGGCAAGCCAGGTAAACCTTTTTCCCCTTTAAATCCAAAGGGTCCTGGGGGACCTGGTGGTCCAATTGCTGGAATGCCGGGCTCACCTTTCTGGCCTCTAGTGCCTGCCAAACCGGGAATTCCCGGAGCCCCATCTCTGCCCTTCTCTCCAACAAATCCCATTGGGCCTCTGTCACCTTTTTCTCCTCTGGGACCAGGTAATCCTCTTGGCCCACTGGCTCCAGGATTACCCGGCTGACCTGGAAGACCTCTAGGACCTGTCGGTCCTTGAACTCCCGGTTGGCCATCTATTCCTGCAGGGCCTTGTGGTCCTGGAGGGCCTCTTGGACCAGGAGGTCCGCGATCACCTTTTGTTAATAGCTTCCAAGTTTCTGGACATCGTCCAGGTAGTCCTTTTTCTCCAGGTGTTCCCTCGTCTCCTTTTTGTCCAGGACGTCCAGGCTGACCAGGAAATCCAGGTTCACCTTTCACACTTGTGCCTTTTTCTCCTTTAACACCAGGAATACCAGGTTCTCCAGGTCTACCATCACTGCCGCGATAACCGTCAAATCCACGGTCTCCTTTTATACCCGGAAATCCAGGCAAACCAGGCTCCCCTTTCGGTCCAATTGAGCCAGGTAAGCCTCTAGGGCCCTCCGGTCCTGGTAGACCTCTATCACCCTTTGGTCCTCTTTCTCCCTTTACTAAATTAATTGGAACAAACGCCGGTTCTCCTGGAACTCCCGGATTTCCTTGAATACCCGGAACACCATCTTTCCCCTATAAAAATACTTGTTATTAAAGTAATATGGTCACTTTTTCCCAATACGTACTGGGGGTCCCGGAGGTCCTTGTCGTCCCGGTAATCCATCGAGTCCAGGCAATCCAGGAAAACCCATAGCTCCCGGAGGACCACGGGGCCCAACATCTCCATCTCGTCCATTAATTCCTGCTTCTCCTTTTTCCCCTTTAACTCCCGGCAAACAGTCAATACATCTTCCTCCCCTGTCTCCCTTTTCTCCCGGTATTCCCGGATTACCGTGCAATCCCGGTCTGCCAGGATTTCCTTTCTCACCAGGGGGGCCCATAGGACCTGGTGGACCGGGAACACCATTCAGAGTATCTCCAGGTGCACCACGTGGTCCAGGAAAACCTTTCTCACCCTTTTGACCTGGCTCACCATCTAATCCAGGTTCCCCATTATCACCTTTTGGTCCCTTGAAACACATGTTAAAAGATTTTCAAAACACAAACAATGATTTACCATGATTGATAGTCCTTTTTCTCCTGGGAACCCCCGGGGTCCTTGGGGACCTATTGGCCCAGGATATCCTCTGGGTCCATCTGCACCCGGAAATCCAATAGACCCAGCTTCACCCTTTTCACCTTTCTCCCCAGGTGCTCCTTCAGGACCCGGTCTGCCATTGAGTCCTGGACCTCCGGGCGGTCCAATTGGCCCCCTCGGTCCTGGATCTCCCGGAAAACCATCCATTCCTTTAGGTCCCATTGGTCCGGGGTAACCCCTAGGTCCTTGAGGTCCGGGAGGCCCTGGGCGGCCTTTACCACCACCCGGTGGTCCTGGAGGTCCAGTCAAGCCAGGGAAACCAGGTGGACCGTCTTTTCCAGGCTCTCCTTTAAGGCCTGGTCGTCCTGGTAATCCAGGTAATCCTTCAACTCCTCGATCTCCCTTTTGGCCAGGGGGACCTGGAGGACCGGCAAAACCATCTCTTCCCTAAAATATTGTGAAAAATAAATGGTTTTAATTAAAGAAACTGGTATCGTACTCTTGGTCCGGGTGCGCCAGGCAAGCCTTTTTCCCCTTTCATTCCAACCATTCCCTGAGGTCCCATTTCGCCTGTAGGGCCTATGTTGCCTTTGTCACCATGTAATCCTGGAAAACCGGCATCTCCCTTTTCGCCCTTTTCACCTTGAGGGCCAATGGTAGCAGTTTGGTTTCCAGTCTGATAACTGTTGCAACTTCCTTTTTTTCCACGTTCTCCCTTACTACCCTTATCACCTTTAGCACCTTCAAACCCAATTCCCATGTTACCTTTTGAACCCTTAAGACCTGGAGGTCCCCTAGGACCCTAAAAATTAACTCGATCTTTCATTATACCCTAAAAATAAAATATTTACCGGAAGTCCAGTTTCACCACGTGGTCCTGGCAAACCTTGAGGTCCAGGCGGTCCTGGATTTCCAGAAGGGCCAGTCACACCATCTCTTCCTGGTTCACCCTTTTGTCCCTTCAGATTAATTTCGCAATGGGCGGCTTCACCTTTGTCGCCTTTAATACCGGGCGTTCCGGGAAAACCTCTAGGTCCTTGTTCTCCAGGCAAACCATCAAGTCCAGGAAGTCCCTAAAAATTACCATCGGAAAAACCGTCATCGTAAACGGGATGTCTTACATCGGTTCCGTTACAACCATCAAGTCCGGGAAGTCCAGGATGGCCGGGTGGGCCTTGCAAGCCTGGAACTCCGTTAATTCCGGGAAATCCTGGAACACCCATTTTGCCACGTTCGCCTTTAGGTCCTCTCGGACCGATGGGACCTGGCTCGCCTTTGTCCCCCTTTGGACCCATTATTCCTTCCTCGCCCGGGAAACCACGCTGGCCCTTTTCTCCGGAAATTCCAGGAACTCCCGGGATACCCTAAATTTATTATTGTAGTTTTTTTTTTTATTGAAATAAAAACATACTCGGTTTCCTTTTTCGGCAAAACACTTCGGAATGCAGCGTTCACTTCCGTTTTTAGGTCCATACGCGCTTCCCGGCGCGTCGAAAATGTCATAGCTGCTGGCGTATGGCCGCCTGCTTTGATATGGACTCGAGGGGCTTGGTTTGTATCGGCCATACTGGTCATATTGGCTTTGTCTCTGGCCCGATTGTGACTGGCCATAATAGTCTTGACCACCGGTGGGAGCCTCTGTTTGGCTATAAGACCCCACACCCCCCCTCTGATAACTCCCCCTTACTTCGTAGCTTCTGTTGGGAGTTCTCTGCCTTGTATCGTCATAACGATAGGAAGGACTCCCAGTGCTGTCAACCTCGGCAGACGACCCTCCATATTGCCCCCCTTGACGGTACGTTCCTCCCGTGGGATAAGCCCTATTTTCGTAAAAAGGATAAGTCCTTCCGTACACTCCCGTCCTGTTTTGTTGAGCACCGTTGCTGAGAAATTGCTGCGAAAGAAATTTATATCAGCGGGAGTTATCTCGAAACCTGATTTTAAATTGCCATCACGGAAGAAAAATGACCGTCCTGTGCCGCTTTCCAAAATGCAATTAGTTGGCTACAAGAACCGCAACTCATTTTGATTAAAGGGTACCATTTAGTACCACCACACACCAAATTGCATTTAAGTTCGTTCAACTTTCAACAGTGACAAATTTGACCATCCAGAGCTTTTGGCGAAAAGCCAACAAAGATATAAAAAGAATTAAGGACTTGAAAATGTAAACAATGGTGAAATGCACATGCCACCGGGTGATCTATTACGAAGGCAAATATTATATCAGAGGCTTCCTTTTGTAAACAAAGCGTTAAGACGAGGCTCCCGAAGCTAAATTTGGGACGTTTACGGGAACTTTTTCGCACCGATTGTAAAGTTTTGTCTATTTCCATTACTTGCAAAAACAAACACCTACTCAGACTTGAAATGAGAAAACTTTTATTTCAAATTGAAGCGACAGGAAACCGTGACCACGTTAGATGTCACTCTCCAATCTAATCACAAGTTAAAATTAGTCAGGAAACTGTAACGACACTCTTCTTGCCTTATCTCCAGCGGCGGCTCTCGAGGGAAGGTACAAAAATGTACCATTCTACAAATATTTGCTTAATCTACCAAAAATTACATATTGCCTATTAGGTAAAAGTAAAAAGTAGGATTAGGAATTTTCCTGCGTTATCCTAATTCCAAAATAAAAACTCTAAACTGATTTTCTAAAAAACGGCTTTAATTTTAGTTTAGTTTAATTAGTTTAGTTTACGTAGTTTAATTGCTTTCTACCCAAAATGATCAAAGAAAAAAAAATCAAATGTTCAACAATCGGACAGTTTGTCATGTTTTAAAAAAATATACATAATCATTTCATCTGTTTTAAGTTAAGCAGTAATTCAGCGAATTGTTTCAGCCATAAAAGTTACGAATACTCGAGGTTACATCAATTAATCGTCTAATTCTGGACGGTTTTATTACAATTAATCATAAATACATACGGGGTGATTGATTTCAATCCCAAACACCATATACTTATATCGTTTCTAAAGTAGCTAATGACGTGGGGAATATTAATAGGTACACGAAATCACGACGATTTATTGCAGGGATGTGCTTTTTCCCTTTGTTATTCAAGCTACACTGACTAAAAATTCACTCATAAGTGTGCAAACAAATAGTATTACGGTCCATAAGCAGGGAATATACCGAAGTATTACATTACCTACATCTACCATAGCTTTGCAAAAATTGTTTAAAACAGCTAGCCACACGCAAACCTTAGTTTTTTTTTGCATAGGCAAGTTTAAAGTCAAGGATAATCCTATTTTTCATATGTGGTGTTGAAAATGATCAGCCGATATGTAAAATAATCAGAATTTAAAATTTATTTCTTCTTTTGTGCTATCTTATAGGAGTTTTTCAGGACTGCTAGTAAAAATGTTCTATTAACTGAAATTTTCTAAAAAGAACAAACAAAATTTTTTCACGTAATTTAAATATACATATTTATTGTTGTCAAGGGTGATTCATAAAATAAATATAGTAAAACACAACCAAACTGCAGTTTAGTGCAAATTTTTGTAAAATCACAAATACGTAAAACTTGGAGATATCCTAATAGGACACTTTAAAATAGCTCTATGGTACAACATTTTTTACTCATAATAAACAAGAATACTTAAAAAATCGATTTACTTTGTCTTTGTAAGCTAAACAAATTTAAATTTTTCAAGAGAATAGAAATATCCAAAAAAAAAATTCGCTGAATAGGTCACATACGACAAACGATCTCCATCCACCAGATTATATTCGAAACTTTAAACATCATAATTCATAAATATTCAAATTTTCGCAAAATTGCTTTTTGTTTGCTTAAAAAATTTTCGAGTCGGTGGCAAGTGCTATCCCTCCGCCGAGCGCACGTTTAGACTCTTAAATTTTTGAGTAGAAAAAAATTACTTGATTGACTATCGGCGATCCGGAATGACAAATCGAGAAAGTCTCCGTGGGCCGATTGAAAAATTGTGGGCAAAGCCAGTGGCGTAGCTTGTCGTTAATCGACGGAACTCGTCACGTTTCAGATGGCAGATTAGTGAAGGACTTTAAATAACTATAGCACTAAACACGCGCCCTAAGCAAATATGTGTTCAGTGAGTTTAACGTCCGATGGGCCTATTTCACACCCATCACGATTTCTGACCCAGTTTTGGGAATTTGGGACCTCTTCCGGGTCCGATATTCTTAAAACGAGGAGATTTACTCGGTTTAGTCGGGCCGTAAAAACGAGCAAACCAGATGTGCTCTAATGGTTTTTTTCATTCATCGCACTGATGGCACATCAATTAACCCGCGCGTTGCGTAACACTCATGGCATGAAAAAAATTAAGGGTGAGACTTACCCCACTGACGCACGTCCACACTCCGAGCACCGTGACCACGAACCTGGAAAAAACCCTCACTCGCAGTTTTCCGAAATTTCCCGAATTCCGGGACTTACCCAACGCGGCCGGTCATCGCGACCTCTTCCCCGACTGGGGAAGCACTCACTCTCTTGATGTGAAGCACACACGCGTGTCCGCGCGTCACTGAAAACCCTACAAGAACTGGCTCCGAGAGCCGGAATGGGTCCACCATCCAGCCTCCTGCGCGAGGCAAACTAGCACCGACTTAACCGCCCACAGCTCCCCCACGGCTCCCCCAAACGGGCCCAAACTTCGCCCCCTTAAGGTTCAAAACGCCCTCCGCCGACTGGCCAAGTCTCACCCCCGTAAGGGGCCGCAAACAGTGGCAAAAATTCGAAAAAAGGGACACTCGGCGTAGCCCGCCGGAATGTCTTAAGTCACAATAGTGGGGGTAAGTCAAGCAGATTCAGATGGTACAGAACATGGAGCAGTAGGCTATGACGCTGCGGCCGGGCTGTTGCCGGGCCTTAGCCCTCGGCTTTTTCATCGTCTGGGTCGTAGTGCACTGCGCCGAAGCTTCGGTGAGTCCCTTGTTTTTTGCATGCTTTGGGCGAGCTTTCGCCGAAATCCGGGCGCATTTCCGGGTCCCGGAGCTTTGCGACGTGCCACCATGTGGCGAGTACGGTCCTGTCAGCGTGAGAGGAATTTGCGTGAATTAAGCTCGAGCTTTCGTCACCATGTGCCCGTTCCCATCACGTCCGCTTTGCATAATCGCCCAAAACTAATTACTTATCGTTTCGCGAAGCTTTTCCGACCACACATGCACTATCATTAAACCGAATTAAAATTTATTAAGTAAATTGTTGTTTATAAGCGCGGACCGCACATCCATTGGCGGCACGTTTCCGCAGGAGTTCATAAATCCGCTCTTGTGCACTCTTCCATTATCTCGATCACGGCGATTTTACGACGATGCAATCACGGAATTAGCGCCTAAAATACGGAAGAGGTGCTATTTTTACCTGCCGTCGGGTTAATTTGAAAATAATTTATTCCGTGCGTTATTAAAAGCTCGTAAGGGGTTTGGCGGAAACGCCGGGTTTGATAGATCGGGTGTTGAGGCGGAAAAGCGACTCAACTCTTCGTTTATCAACGTTTTGTCTTGGGAACAGTCGGATGCCAAATGGTAATTCATTTTTTGTACCTGGATTTTATGGGTGTTTGTTTAATTTTTTTCGCGGGGTACTAAATGATGGGTAAATATGGGGGGGCAGTGGTCGTATAACCTTGACCGATTCATTTTCTTGGATTTTGTGTGCTTATGAGAGGTAATTTGTTGCTGGTGTGTCAACAAAGCTGAAGTAAACTTGTACACAATGGATTAGAATACAAGGAATTTCGGAAGAGAAATAAAATTATTTGTGGAAATGGAAACTTTAGTTATCTTCGGGGTACAGGGAACAATATTACTACGATATTTCACATTTGACTGTAATTTTTTCATCTTTAGACAGGCTATTATTATCATTTTCTGATTTATTGGGGATAACTCGGAGGTTGAAGGCCCACTCATTCATTAGCACCTTTTCTAAAAAATAACTTCCCACTAGAAGAATAATAAAAATGAAAATAATGTTATTATTAATAACCAAATTCCAAATTTCATTGTAGATAAGGGGACGAATCTTAAATTTAAAACATGAGATATAAATCTTTCTCTTGGAGACAATTGTATTTTTAGATATTTAATTGCTTTGTATGTACTCCTATTTTGACCTCTAAGTTTAGTTTAGTTGTAAATTGTGCGGGTTGGTATAATTTTCATTACACATTATTTGCATCTGCGAATTTATTCATAATATATGTAGCAAATAATTCCCGAGGTTGATTATTGTACGGTTTGTGGCATTCCGAATTTTTTCTGATAGTAAATGCGAAGCTATTATTAATGTCACACTTATTTAAAGGTGCTTTTCCTCTAGCAAGCATCGCTAAAATATCTTAACATTCTCGTATTTGTGACATCTAAGTTTATTTAATCTTATTTTAAAAATGTTTGCAATGTTTGTTTTTTCTTCAGGGGTTATCAATGTTTTAAAAATTTGATAGATTTGAACAAAATTTTGTTGCAGATTCACATTACTTCCTACATTTTTTATCAGAGAATATATTATTTAATTACTGTAACAGTTTTTTTATTTTTTTTTCTTGAAACATGAAAAAATACAACTCTTGTATTTTTAAAGGGGTTGTTGGTAGCTCAATGGAAGGGGGTCGGTGTTATGATTAAATAAAAATTCACCTGGCTCGGAGTTTTCGAATTTTTTTTTATTTTCTGAGACATACATAGTTATAAAAAATAAATTTATTTAAATACCCTGTATGTATAGGTCGTAGGTACATACATAGACTATTTTAACTATTTTAATACTATTTTAACCTTCTCTAAATAAAAAAATAACTGTTACAAGATATAAGAACAGATTCATAGTCGTATTGAAATTATAGAAATTATGTCTAAACTAGGAGTTTTGTTGTGGAACCTTTTCAGTCTTCCTGTCGGACATGGAAAAAGTATTTATTTCTCTAGATTTCCCCAATTCTCTATCGGCGCCGAACTTTGTTTACAATTTCCCAACAATCCGTCTTCTTAAATCAAAATTCTAGATCACCGAACTCGGCAGACTAAACACCCGAAATATCTATTGGGAGAAATTACAACACCTGCCACGAGGAAATTCCATAAAATTTTAACACCCGCCCGTTGCACATATTTTTCTCCTCCAAATCCCTCTTCCTAGAACACACAAACATTTAGTGTTGGAAGTGGGTGTAACGCCAGTCACTGACTTAAAAATAGCCGGAATAAAATCACTCCCAATTTACAGCATTTCCCCAATTACGAAAAATGCGTTTAATTGCTATTAATATTCCCGTCGAAAGCAGGCCTGCACATTTGTACCAACACTCCTGTTTGTTGTTCCAACACCGTTTACACTTTCCTTTTGAATGAAACCGAGAATTCTAAACAAACGTTAAGTAATACGAGGATTGAAACTGGGTCCCGGACCGTGAACTTGCCGCCCTTAAAAAATCCGGCGGCACTCTCCTATTTCCGGTGATGATTCCTTTGTTTATGCGGCACATATTTATAGATTTATTAGCAAGGCGGACCATGTGCGAGTTGTGAACAAACTGACCCAATTACTGTTTAAACACCACCGTAAAGTGTGAAACACTAGACTTTGGGCCCGTATAAGGAGACCCCGAATTGTCATTTATCGGGACGATGACATAATTTTAACATTCTTCTCTGTCATGGATTTGTTTACACATGACATAACCACATCTGTTGGGATGTAAACATGATTTCAATTCTTTTTTTTTGCGAGTCACGAGATGCTTGTGGGAACGGGGTGATCCAGGAGGAAATTATGTATTCGGGAAGGAAACACTGACCGATTTATCGCGCAATGCAACCGTTTGTTTTCTTACAGTTTAATGGAAATTTCAGAACTAGAACGCTGTTTTGGCAGCTGGTCGATCGTTAGACGATTATTCACCATTTGTTTGAAGTTGGGCATTTTTCGACGACTTTGTGTTACTATGTAGCCGTTTTTTCGCTCTGGTGATTGAAAAGCTTTCGTAATTCTGTGTTGGTGTTAGTTTTCCTTTCTCATGTTTGAGTGTTTGTTTAGAGATTTACGCAATTTTCACATAAATCAAACATTTTAGCACCCGGCACGATAAATTTCGACAAATTTGCTAATTACTCCAAGTCCAGACATATGCATGGATGATTAATTTTAAAGATTGTTCTATTTTCTCATTAAATAAAAGAAAACTAGCTTAGAATAAGAGAAACGAAATTAAAACATCGAATTTTGAAATGCAATATTTTGATCTGGAGAAAGGTCACTTTACGAATAATTTACGGCAGACAATAAATAAAGTAAATTTGGCCGATTAGGCGGACTAACGTATGTAAAACATAGCCTACGACCGTCCCACAGCCATTTCGGAATTAGTTTAGTGTACCATACATCAGGAAAAAATTGAAAAATTGATAAACCCGTGTCTAGCCTCGAAACAAGTTGCTCTCGCCTCCGCCCAACCAAAAATCTCAAATTTGAACAACCTAATATTCGCACATCGTCCCATCGTGGGCGTACCCCGCTAGAACCGGTCCTGTATTGACTTTCCAATAACTCAATTACGGAAAAAACTATAATTAAATCTCGTCCCCTTTCATTAAGCTAGTGGGTGGTACGAGCTCAGCTTCTTCTCTATCAACACTCTCACGCCTGGGGCCCTTGTAACAGGGGCATTATTGTCGTACGACTACCTAGAGATTTTATCTAGGAAAATCTGTCACTTATGAGGATTACTCCATCCCCGAAACCTGCTCCCAGCCCTTGAACAGTAATTCGTTGTGTTTGAGCGGCGATGGGATAAATCACCCATGATTTATTAAATGGGACGTGTCCAGAGAGAACCATTTGTTGGAAGATGCCGTCAAAGGCGGCCTAATCACTTGACCGGCCGCTGTGTGTTATCTCAGATGGCCCAAAGTCGTGTCAACTGACGCGAGGAGTTAATTATGTCAGTGGAAATGGCCCGAGTTGCGATTTTTATTTCGAGGCACTCTTCCTTCCTCTGTGGTCGCTTTACGACCGATTTTACCATTCATGGAGATAATCAAATCGAATTGAATGAACTGAGACCAGAGCTTTGTCGTTTGTAAATCATTGACGGGTCGTTAGACGGTTTATGGGACATTTACGTGCGGAGGAATGGGTTTAGTACCCGAATTTAGGGTTAATTAGAGAGGAATCTTTTTCAGAAAACATCAGTCACGGTGAAGAGGAGAGGCGCTCTCGTCATAAACCCAATAATCCCCAAACAAAAAAATGATTAACACAATATAATCAAATACCGAATTAATTTCTTTAACTCGTTCGGACTTAAGAGGTTTGACTGTAATTTTATTTCTGTTTTGCTGAATAAATGTGATGTGGTATTGAATATTGAAACATTTTTCCTATCGGTGAAGTATTGCAGTCGGAACGCGATCAGAATCTATGGACTCGACCATTTCCAAATATAGCGCTGGAGTGACGTGGTTGGGAAAAGTGACGACTCATTTCTCTTAAAATTCGGCATTTTTATTCGACCTGAACTTTCTCAATGGGACATTAACGCCCCCATGCCGGTGTCTGGATTACCCCCAAGCCGAAAGTGGGCTAAAGTCTAGTCTCAGGGTGAACAACCTGGGTATGACTTATGAGCGCTGCTCTATCGGCATTTATACCCATCGCTTGCAAATGCGGCTTTGCCCGTTATAGCCACACGATCGGGATGAAATATTCCTCTGATCCTTTAAAGGAATTATGCGCAGGGATTAGCCGACAAGTTACGATACAACCTGGCCTAATCCCCGCGCCTCCTACACGCTCAATTGGGATTATGTCATCCGGCGTCGCCCCTAATTGTCCGAGTTAAGTAAAGTCGAATAAATTAAACCCGCATTATGCACATCCATTGCATTGTTTACACACTTCGAATTCATTGTCACCTTGTGCTCAACCTGCGCCCACGCGCCTCCTCCAGTTTTGTGTCCTGACCCGGCGTCGAAATCACCGGTACCTGGCCAATTTGCACAGCCATTCAGGCCCATTGTTCCATTCATGTCGCCAGCTAGACGTAAGAAGACCCAGAGCTGACACCGAGGTTTCGTTCCCCGAAGTCGGACTATGCAAATCGATCGCTTTTCTTACGCAACACCTGGCCAGAGTTATTTCCATTTTATTGGATTTCCACGGGATAAAGCGGCCCACGGACGCCTGAAATAAACCGATGACGAATCTTGCGACAAATTTGTCGTAATTGGGCCCTAAAGGCTCTTTACGCGGCACCTAGCGCGTGTGGGAGGCGCAACGCAAGCAGCCTTGACAGTTTTTATTTCCTTCGGATACCGTAGTTGTTTTTTGCACACGGGATTCGAATCGATGACCAAATTTGAAAAATCGCCCCGGTTAACTCGAAAGCCATTATTTTCAATTAAACAGATGTTTTTAATTCGGTGAGATAAATCGGATTACGTAACGTTGTGATCTTGAGACTGCTCTTGCGAATCATTTATTGCAGCAGCTGACATGACGTTTCGTTATGGATGAATTATCGTGCATGTAAAGTGTGTAATGGCCCAAAAAGACAAGTGTAACAGTGACCCCCCTGTATGGTAATTTTATTGGTTTCGTAGTGCGCGTTGTAATTTTATTTATTGGGTTTCACAGACTGCTGAGTCGCTTTTCTGGGATTTTTCTCGGGTTGGCTGGACTGGGGGCAATGCTCCAAGAACGATATCCCTCTTGAATCTTACACAAGACATACTTTTCCAAAATTGATAATGATAACATTCGATCAGCTGGTTACAACTTAAGATGCAACCTAAAAATCTTATTAAAATAATTGTAATTGCTCTTTAATTTCTTTAATTCTTTTCCACACTGGAGGTACTACCATTTTTTGTTTTTATAATTAATAGTAATTTATTTTGTTATGAATTTATTTCCGGAATTTTTTATTGCATATATTAGGTTCGAAAATTTTGAAAAATGTAAAATTTTGTTAGCCTTGGAAATGTTGTTTTTTTCTGTCGTTAGCTCTCCGCTGTTTAAAGATTCACCAAAAAATAAGTAGAAGTTAAAAATAATTGTTAAAATAACACTTTTAACTGAAAAAGAACACGTTTTAAACAGAAAATGCTTGATTTTTATGTTACCAAAGGTGTTCAAAATGATTTCCATAACTTTTTTACTTTCTGTCTCCATGATAAACCAACATAAGAATTTTTTCGCTGAGTTTTATTTAAATGTACCATTATTAAACTAATATTGTACCCAAGTTTAATTTTTGGCTGAAATACAAGTGTCAGATATCGCTAATAACAGTATTTTCAAAGCCAACTTGGTTTTATTATCCCAGAAAACTTTTGGATTTTAATTTTTTTACCTTTTAATAAAAGAAAAGGTGAGTATTATGTTACACCACTGAATTCAGAAAAAAATTATCTTTTAAAAATGATTAAATTTGACTTTTCGTGCACTTTAAAAATCAAGTTAGCCTTGTATTTTCAAAATAAATATCGCTAAAAAATTTTAACCGTTTCCCAAATTTTAAGGTTCTTTGTTAAACCGTCTGAAAGTATTTAACTGTATCCATACTTTTTAGTGACCCTGTATAATGTACATACTTCTTTTGTTAGAGAGACATAAAGATATTCTTCCTAAACTAACAAACAAGGTAATAATTATGCAGCAACCTAAGGCTACGTCTACATTTGTATACAAAGTCGACTAAATAATTCGAGCGATTGTTGTAAAATGTCTATAGACTTTGTCGCATGTTCACACTTGAATGTCTTGTTCTCCGATTTTGAAGATTTATATCATATTGACTAACATTTTTTTAGTCACACTTAGAACTAGTGAGCTGTAGTTTCCAAATCAGGAAAATTAGAAAAACGTGAAAATACAGAAACCATTAAACCCGAGAGACCCGCCAAAAAATAACGCCTTTTGTACATTGTTGTTAATTTAATTCATTGACGAATCTCCGAATTTGTTAAATGTTTTCTACACAATTAGACATAAATTGGTGATTAATTTAATCTTTTTAGTTTAATTAAACTAAAATTAAAAAACGTGATCTGAAGTGTTCTAAAATCTATCTTTTGAAAAACTATATCTTGTGAAATATGGCCCAAACTTTTTTTTCTTAGAAACTATATTGAGAAGATTATCTTTTATCACTATACCCAACAGATGATCCGAAACTTTTGAATCACGACCCTGTATTTTGGAAAAGAACATTAAAGGGTAAAAAAGTACGGTTTGAAAAAAGAAAAGTATTACTAAACAAGTTCAAAATGCTTTTTATTCAAATTTTCGCAATAATGAATACATTAAAGGAAAGATTATTTAAAACCAAAGCTATTTTTTTCTTTCAGTTCCTTCTGGAATGTCTACTTCTGTAGACATTTCTGTAAAGAACTATTAATTATGAAAGGCTCAAGCTCTTAGGCCTCCAGTCGAGACTCTCCAAAAATCTGAAGACATATTGCGCGAATATTTCTCTTAGCTTTAAGTTACACCCTTTGAAAAAAAAGTGGATTATGTAGAGTCGCAGCTGAAACAGTGCTAATTACGGCCGACAAAGCCCAACCTGTAATTGCGTGAAATAAACCCGTCAGTTCCCTCTTATCTCTTCGATCCATTACCATAAGTCGACTACACGATGATGTCTAAATTAGCGCCTAGTTCAAAAGCGACGCACTTGACTTGTCATCGATTCTCTTCCGTGGGTGGCTGTAACTAAACCCGATACCGTCCTTTCTTTTGTTCTAAAAGACGATATCATTGCCGGAAAGACCATTGTTTCATGACCGCTCAATATTAATAACTCTGGTTGTACCCCCCAGCGAGGGGATTCACACGGGAATCTCGGAATTTATTTACTTGCGAGGTGCGTTTATTGACCGCCGGGGCGGGTACGTGGGAGTGGATGCCTGATTTACCGGCGAGCTTAATAAGAAGAATTTAATTGCAACTTTGATTACAAAAATATTTCGAGGGGCTTTTGCCCCGTCACTCAAGTGACAAATTCGAAGCGGACAGACAGTTGAATCGCAACTGCTTCGGAGATGATAAAGGTTATCAGATGTGTCAAATGTCGACATGAATGGACCATTGTTCGAACTCAGTTTTGAGAAGCCGACATAAACACACGCACGCCACTGCTTCCACAACTCAAGGAATTGTCATAAACGTGCCGTAAATCCGCACAGATTTATTTATTATTTTCCGATGTGAGATGGGACGTGCCTAGTATTGCATATAATTCACCGTTAGGCCGGGAATGGAAAGTATTATTTAAATTATAAAAGCTTTATAGCAGAACCTCATCAAGCGAACGATGCCATAAAAGCTTGGTCATCCACTGGACCATTGTTCGAAATGCTAATGTTATGACACACTTACATAAATTTAATCACCCTGTATATGACACAACCTCGCCATGTTCTTGGCCAAAAACATTTTTTTCCCATCCTGAACCCGAAGAAATTAAAAAAAATAACGCAAATTTCTACAATTTTAGAATAAGTTAACCCAGTTAGCTCGTATTTTGGTATTAACTGTTGCTTGTTATTAGAGAGGAAAAAGATTAAATAAAACGCCAAAAGCTGGTGTAATCTTTATTTATTTATTAGACCTGCTGCTTTGAGACTTGGTTACAATGTTGCGCATTTGATTGTTGGTCCTTGCATCCCCGGATGTCCAATTAGGCGTCCCGTCCGAAAATAGCCGAAAATCTAATCCCCGAACCGTCCTCGACATACCGTCAAACCTCCGATAAAATTCGCGCATCGTTCGCCACTTCCGCACTGCTGAGATAATAAAGGAAACCAGTTCACCAAATAAAGACGCTAAAGTGGCACATCTCGGCGCACCACAGACGCAGGAGGCAAACTGTGCTGTCACGTGGCCCCCGATAGCGTAGGTGGTGCCTGTAGGAAGTGCCGCGATAGTCCTCCACCCACAGGAGTCCAGGAGTGCATCGGATCGGCTTACACCGAACCGCGGGCGATGGAATTATTGGCCCCTTTTTTTGTCTAAGAGATTGACGCCCGTTAAGCACACTTCTGATTAGATTCATTATCTGGCACGGCGGGATTTTAATAAAGATCACCGGAGTGATTTACAAGCGGCCATCGCTCCGGGCATGTCCCCACACTCCGGTGGTCGGAAACTAATTTTCCCCGATTGACAACCGGAACGGAATTTCTGGAAATTGTTACGCAACCGAGCCAGGACCGGCTATTTGCACTTAATTGACGCTTTATTAAATGTTATGACGGCGTTATGACCTAACCTACTTATTATTGGCGTAATAAAATCGATGGTTTAAGTTTTATCTCGACGTTCGCTTAAATTAAGCTCTTAATAATGTTTGGATTAAGTAACTGAAATAACCGTTACGACCGGCTTACGAACAGGTTTAAACTGAAAACTGGAAAAAAATGAAACCCTTAATGCCTGGGCAATGAAAATTAGAAACAATCCTCTAAAAAAATTAATATAATTAATATAAATATAAATTGCCCAAATTTCTCCCAAAAGGAGCAGATAATAGGCATTATTATTGGTTTTTCTGGTATTCAGAATGATAGAAATCAAGTGCTGTTTTACAATTGGCGCAGTCAGTAGGGAAATAGGGATCATATAAGTGTTTGGTGGAGTTTTTTGGTCTATTTTCGTCAAAATGTCAAAATTTGAAGCGGACAATTGTTGAAAACTTGAATGAGAGTCGAATTATCGGGCATGCACGCGCATGAATCGAAATAATCTCGCTTCTCGGAACAAAACTGCACAGATAACACTTCCGGTTACAATAACCTCGAAAGATGCAGGAAAATGACGCATTGCGCGATACCGTGGGATATTATTTAATTGGAGCGATCGCAAAATGGTGTCCGAATTCGCCCGATTCAAGATGGCAGCTTTATCGCATATTTATGCACTTCTTTCAGGTTTCTTCCCATTATTCTCGCTGTCGCTGTTTATTATCATATCGTCTGGTTTATGTAACGGCCCACGGGCCACTTGGCAAACTTTACGATTTGTGGAGGAGTGCAATAAATCCAAATAATTTTGGTGATGTTTTTCACCCGCATTCCGCACCGATTAGCTGATCCAAATTCGATAAAGCGATCGTAACAGCAACAATCCGCCATATGTTCGAATTGTTCTCCTAATGGCCGGTTATTTATAGAAATTACGAGTTATTATCGTCTCGAATTGCGTATACAAATTGAGATAAACGGGCTCAAGATGTCTTATCGGGGTTTGCTTAGCGCATTCCGCAAGGGCCCGCGCGCGGCCCTATGCTGCCCGCGCTCCGGTTGCGCTAATGAGACATCCGGGAAGAGTGTACATTTCTTCAGGAGTCATCGGTTTGCGAGAAATGCGCCAACGAAGGCTTTTCCGCGCTGGATCAGCTTAACGAGTTTGGTGCCACATTTCACTCGACGTGACCTCTCAATTGGGGATAATTGCCCAAATGGGCAAGTGACATCACTAATTGATCAAAGCACTGATTCCTCAAGCCGGAGATAACGATTTTTTAATTTTATTTTTAATTCCCATTTGTCATAAAGAATCCGAAATGACGCAACACATTTCACTGCGGCCACAAAAGTCTTTTTCTTGTTGCAGTCTGGGCTGGTCGTTTTTTTCGGCTCATCTCTGGACTGGTTTCGAGAGGATTTGCCAGATAAAAGTTTTACGGGGCCATCATTGACACAGGAATTTTTTAATTTGGGCCGGGATGATTCATTCGTTTAATTGGGATGCAAATCGGACCGGAACTTAAAAACTGATGAAGTGATGTGTGGTTGGCCAGTCAGGGCCTCGATTAAAGAGTTGCTGAATAGAATAATAAATTTCCATCGCAAACATGTGTCGCCTGTCGATGGGAATTAAGCTGTGCTTCAATGTGTTATTAGAGAATTGTCATTGCTATTTTCAGCGAGGAAGTTTGACTCAATTTTATGAAATGCGTAACCACAAACATTTTTAATTATGTTTTGATTTGGGTTAAAAATAAGCCGCAGATTATTGTTATCAGTCAAATTCGTGGATTAGCAATTTTGGAGAAGCAGGTCGAAAATAGTCTTGAGTAATTTTATTCGAATTATTACTTCAAGTTAAAAGATACGATTATAAACAAACTTCAAACGTTGTATTTACTATTAATTCGTGAAATAAATATTTATTCAAACTTTGTTCAATAACTACTGTATCAATAATTGCCAAACAGTTTTTCAAGGATACTGGTTTTATTTATCGAGATTTATTGCAGAATTATTAGACATGCATTGCCCATTAATTGTAGACAAATGTTGCCAGTTATATAATTTCATCTAAATGCAGGGTCAAAGCTGCTGTACATTGACCTCAAAATTGACCAAGAAGTTCAAGTCAAAGTTTAATTTTCAAGGCATTATTCTCAACTTTTTCAAAATAAATTTTATTAAAGTAATGCAGTATTTTTTATTTGTGATAAAATACAGTATCTAGTTCGTGTGAACAGCCTTCTGGGCAAACTATTAAAGTTTGATTTTTTCCTTCTCAAATAAATGTTTCTTCACTCGCTATTTTCTCTTTCCTTCACACCCACTTCTCGTAACGAATTTCCTAACAAAGCCCTCAACCCAAATCCGACAGTACCATAACAGGCAGTGCTTTCGGCCAAATCAATCACATCATAATCCAATATCAGGGTTTGGCGCAGATCGCAGAAAAATGTACAATTGTTGGTCTTCTAACCGGGAGAAAGCCTGAATATTTCGGACGAACTTATCGCTTAAACTGCGAATTTGCATGCGAAAGCCAAGTCGGTGATAATTGCTTTAATATTAATAACGAATATGTGACCTCATTACCATATACGGCGCTGGCAAGTGCAATGAAATCATTCCGTGACATTTAAAAATTAGCGTTTTATCCTGCAAGCTGCAACTTCTATCAAAACCCGCGTCATGTCGTGACATAATCGGCAGTAAAAATAAACTGCTGGACGGCGGTGGTGGACAAAGATTGAAATTTTTGACGGGAAAATAGCAAATTTCCTAAGCTGGTTGTTTCGTTCGACACTTTCGGTTTCAACCAATCTGTAAATATTTATATTGAGCATCCGCGATCCGAGTCTTTGACCTTCTTACTGCTTTATCAATGGAGACTCGACCATTGTCCGCTTTTTTCCCGCAAAACCTAAAATATCGATGGCTCAGAGATTTATTTACGCGTTTTACGGTCCCGGAAATATAAACCGTAAACTGTTACGAGTTCTTTGTTTATTCTGACTAAATCGCACGGATTTTGCCGCGATTATGGCGCTTCTATAATTGGCTTCCGATAGGGCGTTAACCCATTTCAAGCAGATTTTTCTCTTTAATTCCGATTATTTTCGCGCTGTAAGGTCACCGAGAACATGTGTCCCGCCCACGGACCGACATATGGTCAATGATGAGCCGAACACTTGTCACATTTTTCCAGAAACGGCATAACCCGATGTCAAGGACGGGTTATTTTAACCGTTTTGGCCGCTTCATATTTGGAACACGAAGATGAAGTGACCCTTGACGGGAGATTACGACAGTTTGTGCCATCTTTGAGATAAGAAACGATGACATAAATTCGCTTGACCCTCCATTGATTAAAAATGAGAGTTCAAGTGATTAGCTCCAGATTTTAACAAAATTAGATTTGGAAACGTTGCATTAAATTGGGATTTATTTTTGGATCTGTGTCAGGAAGTGTTTAATTTTTCCCATTTCCAGTCATGCAAAGGCTGTCTAAACGCCTATCAGTGCGACTGCAAGGGCATTAAGGGCCGGCCCGGGAGCACCGGACCTCCAGGGCTGCCTGCACCGCCTGGAGACTACGGCGATATCGGTCCTCCGGGTCCGTCAGGACCTAAAGGAGAGAAGGGACAAGGCGGGGAGTATGGTAGTCCCGGCGAAAGAGGCTCCAGAGTGAGTCCGCATAACTGACCTTTCTTTTATACGGCCCTGAATATTATAGGGAGATGATGGTGAACGAGGGCTTCCTGGAGTGGAAGGACGTCCTGGTTACCAAGGCGAGGCCGGCCCCATGGGCCCCCCAGGCCTTGACGGTTGTAATGGTACCGATGGTGCGCAAGGGGCTCAAGGTGCTCGCGGACTTCAAGGGATCAGGGGGTTACCTGGCCCTCAAGGGCTTCAAGGATTTAGAGGAGAGCCCGGTGAAGGTGGAGGGAATTCAATTGGGACTAAAGGAGATCGCGGCGATGGTGCCTACGATGGTCCTCCTGGATTAGACGGATTTCGAGGTCCCACAGGACCTCCAGGTCGTATAGGTGAACCTGGATATGAGGTAGCCTACTGTTTATAACCATATTTATAAAGGTGGACGTTTTATTTAAAAATTTTAGGGAATAGTGGGAGAGCAAGGCTTTTGGGGGCCTCCTGGCGACATTGGTGATTCAATTAAAGGCCTAAAAGGTCAACCAGGAGACTTGGGTGATTACGGAGATGTGGGAGAACCAGGGGATGACGAGCCCGCACCACATTACCCCCAACCATCGATGTATGAATGGAAAGGCATAAAGGGTGAAAAAGGAAAGGGAGGATATGGAGGAATAACAGGACGAAGAGGATACCAGGGAGATAAAGGATTTCCGGTGAGCTTGACTCTTTTAAAAGTTGTATGTTTAAGCAAATTGTTAGGGATTTCCGGGTCCTAAAGGGCGAGCAGGTGATAAAGGCGAGCAAGGTGATGATGGTCCTCCTGGAAAACAAGGTCGTCCAGGACCTTTCGGACCCTCGGGTGAAAAAGGAGACAAGGGCGCGCCGGGGTATGAAGGAACTCCGGGATTTGACGGTGAAACAGGTCCTAGAGGAGAAGACGGGAATCGAGGAACGCCTGGAGTCCAAGGTCGAAGTGGACCTCCTGGAAAATACGACCCATTTTTGGATGAAATTTTCGAAGGTTCTCCTGGAATACAAGGTCCCGAAGGTCCAGTTGGTGAAAGGGGCATGAGTGGTATTCCGGGACGGCCTGGATTATCCGGACCTATTGGACCTCCCGGCCCTCCCGGCCCCCCTGGTATTCCTGGTTTAGCCGGACCAAAAGGACTGACAATTAAGGGAGAACGCGGCACTGACGGATTACCCGGAAGGCCCGGGAACACCGGTCCTCCTGGGCTCCCCGGAGCTATGGGTATCTTGGGAGAGAAAGGTTTTACGGGACAAACCGTCATCGGGCCTCCGGGTGAACCAGGATATCCCGGGATCCCCGGATTTAAGGGATCGAGAGGAGAAAGAGGCGGTGCTGGTGACGTGGGTCCTAAAGGTTACCCAGGGGTTGGTGTCCCCATTAGAGGGCCACCGGGAGAGTTTGGCCCGAGGGGATTTCCAGGATCGCCGGGAGACGTCGGTTTACATGGATTCGACGGATTTCCGGGTTTAAAAGGCAGAAAAGGGGATGATTGTGGGGTGTGCCTCCCAGGACTACCGGGACAAAAAGGTGAAGCAGGGGAGTACGGGAGAAATGGACGTCCTGGAACGATTGGGTATCAAGGTTTACCTGGACCGCGAGGACCTAGAGGTCCTCAGGGGAAAGAAGGAAAGGAAGGTGAACGAGGCTTGGAAGGTACTCCCGGCACTCCAGGTCTACAGGGAGCTCCAGGAACGAAAGGTGCAAGAGGATTACTGATTTTCCCCGATCCGTCAACTAAGGAAGCTGAAGCTGAAAAGGGTGAAATGGGAGAAAGGGGTTTTCCGGGATTGATGGGAGGGGATGGGGAGTTTGGACCGCGAGGTTTACCAGGAGATGCGGGGGTTCCTGGGTTTAAAGGCGAAAGTGGTGAAATTGGGACTCCTGGACTGCCTGGACTTGATGGGGTGCCTGGAATAAATGGGATTCCGGGACAAAAAGGAGAACCTCACGACATACCGAAAGAATATTTAAGAGGGGATTATGGATTAACGGGAGTACCGTAAGTTATACACACATTTATTTTTTTCGTATTTTAACAAATTAACTGTTTAGGGGTATTAAGGGTGTAAAAGGAGATAAAGGGATGATGGGACTTCCTGGCGATTCTGTATCAAATATTGCAAATGTAACAGGCGACATTGGTTATCCCGGAATACAAGGAGAACGAGGTATACAACAAAGAAAAAGTTGTAAGTCTTTTTTTTTGTAACGAATGGTATTTCAGGTCCTCCAGGCCGGACTGGTAGAAATGGCGCGCCAGGCCCAATGGGTAAAGAAGGCTTGCCAGGAGTTCCCGGGAGCAGTCCGACAGGTCCCCCAGGTGAACCAGGTGTAAGAGGTTATCCTGGCATTCCTGGCGACGCCGGACCACGTGGTCTCCCCGGGATGCCCGGTATGCCCGGACTTGATGGTTATCCTGGAACACCAGGAAACAAAGGCGAACGAGGAGATCCAGGTTTGCGAATCCTGAATGGTGAAATGGGACCTCAAGGACCACCCGGAATCAAGGGAGAACCCGGCGATTTCGGACCTGATGGATATCCAGGAATTCCAGGAATTCCAGGTGTTAAAGGAGTCAGAGGACCTAAAGGGGCGCCAGGTTTTGCGGGTCTTCCTGGCGCACCCGGTGCTAAAGGAATGCAAGGAATAATGCGACCAGGATTTCCTGGTCAGCCGGGAAGTCTCGGACTTCCAGGAACACCCGGAAGATATGGAGATACTGGGCAAAAGGGAGAACCGGGATTCCCTGGTGGTCCAGGATATGATGGCATGAAGGGAGAACCGGGATTATGGGGATTAAGGGGACAACCAGGAGATGAAGGAATTGAAGGTTTGCCGGGACATCATGGAAGGGCTGGTTTGTCCGGAGTTCAAGGTTTACCTGGAGAAAGGGGCGACATTGGTCTTCCTGGATTACGTGGCCCCCCAGGCCCGCAGGGACTTTTAGGGCCAAGAGGACCAAAAGGGTTGGAAGGTGATAGGGGCCCTCAAGGATTTCCTGGAGAAATGGGAATTCCGGGAGAATCGGGACCTAGAGGTGATAGTGGTTATCCGGGAATAAAAGGCCCAAAAGGTGAATCTGCGATTAGTGGACCTAAAGGAGAATACGGAGAACCAGGATTGATTGGAGAACCAGGATTTGATGGAGAGCCTGGATTACCTGGACCTCCAGGTTTACCAGGAGATCGAGGTTTAGATATTTATGGTCCTCCTGGACCTAAAGGAAATCTTGGAATACCCGGATTCCCGGGAAGAGACGGAGAAGTAGGATTGAAGGGAGAACGTGGAGAGGGCGGAATTGATGGCTTACGAGGCGCTCCAGGTGAATCGGGAATTCGTGGAGCCCCCGGAACACCCGGCTGGAATGGTTTGAATGGCACAAAAGGAGAAAGAGGAGATTATGGCAGTCCCGGCTTTCCCGGAAACGTAGGGGAGCCGGGAATGGAAGGAGAGCCGGGACGAATGGGTCGTCCTGGAATGCCGGGCGATATAGGATTTCCGGGAATATCTGGACCACAAGGATCGGTCGGGCCTAAGGGAAATCAAGGTCTTCCCGGGTTAGCACCATTCGGATTCGGTGAAAAGGGCGATTTGGGTGAAACAGGTTTCCATGGCTTACCTGGTAACAAGGGAATACGCGGAGATGACGGTTTTTATGGCCCCCCAGGTCTAAAAGGGCCTACGGGTGATTCTGGACAACCAGGATTACAAGGCGAACCGGGATATCCAGGAATAAAAGGAACATTCGGCGATTCCGGCGAGCCCGGACCTCCAGGATTACCCGGAAGAAACCCGCAACCTGGCGAACCGGGTCGGCCCGGATTTGACGGTTTACCTGGCCGAGCAGGACGACCCGGACAAAAAGGTGCTCCAGGAGAATACGGACCTGACGGTCCTCCTGGCATCTCAGGCACACCCGGGTTCAGCATGGACGGCGAAAAGGGCGATATCGGAGATTCAGGATACCCAGGCCTGCCCGGTTCACCCGGACTTGAAGGTCGCCCCGGCATACCCGGAATTCCTGGAGTGACTGGTCTTAAAGGTCCTCCGGGTGATTACGGATTTTCCGCTATCACCTTCAAAGGTGAGCGTGGCGAGCCTGGTTATCGGGGCGCTCCTGGATTGAACGGAACGAAAGGAGAACGTGGTGATTTTGGCGTAACGGGGCCACCTGGACCGCCAGGTGAAGAAGGTCTTCCAGGATTTCCCGGAGACGTCGGCCCTCCAGGCTACCCTGGTGCGTCAGGAGTCAAAGGACCGAAAGGAGATCGGGGAGACTGGTCCATTAACGCTCTTCCGGGACCTTTAGGAGACGCCGGTTTACCCGGTTTTGACGGACTCCCCGGATTTCAAGGTTTACCGGGCGAACCCGGATTCCCTGGTTTGATCGGGCGGAAAGGGATGCGTGGTGATGCCGGGATTGACGGATTACCAGGGTTTGAAGGACCTAAGGGCATGGCGGGATTACCGGGACTTGCAGGATTGCCAGGTTTACAAGGAGCCAGAGGGGCACCTGGGGTTAGGGGCGAGCCAGCACCGCCACCACCGGCCCCCAAAAGTCGAGGATTTTTCTTTACGAGACATTCGCAGTCAGAATTAATTCCAGTGTGTCCTAGAGATACGGTTAAATTGTGGGACGGCTATTCGTTGTTACATATTATGGGGAATGATAAGGCCATGGGGCAAGATTTGGGGACGCCAGCGAGTTGTTTGAGGAGATTTAATACTATGCCGTTCCTGTTTTGTAATTTGAACGATGTTTGCGACTACGCACAGAACAATGGGTACAGTTACTGGTTGTCTACGACAGAGCCAATGCCGGCAATGATGACACCCATCCCAGCACCAGAAGTCAGACGCTATATTTCAAGGTATGAACGAACATATTCTATTTTTGTACATTTTTAACCGTTTTGCTTTCAGATGCTCCGTTTGCGAATCTGTCACACGTGTCATCGCCGTCCACAGTCAATCGACAACCATCCCACAGTGTCCCAACGGCTGGGACGAACTCTGGGCCGGATACAGCTTCCTTATGGTAACTCTCTTCACCCCCTCGAACCCACATTTGTTTAACATATATTGCAGCACGTGGACGCCGGTGCCGAAGGCTCAGGCCAATCCCTCGTCTCCCCCGGCTCATGCCTCGAAGAGTTCCGCCCCAAACCCTTCATCGAATGCCACGGTCACGGCCGCTGCAACTACTACACCACCATCCTGTCCTACTGGCTGGCCACCATAGAGGATTCAGCCATGTTCCAAAAACCGCGTTCGGAGACTCTCAAAGCCGGCTATTTGACCTCAAGAGTCAGCAGATGCGCCGTTTGCATCCGCAGACGGTACACCAGTCGCACTGCAATTGTCACCCCTAGTCGAATCACAAGACCCACATACGGGACCCCGTATCGGCCCCCAGGCTATCCACCAGGAAGTTACAGGAACTTGGAAGAGAATAGGAGGAGGCGTTTGAGGCAGAGATTGAGACACAGGAGACCGCAAAATACGCCGTGATCGACGTGCCATAACAGTTATTAACTTTGTAATTATGTGTAAATTAATTGTAACATAGATTTGATGTTAACATTTGTCCTTGAGAAGGAACGTACGCCGTGTTCAAACACAAATCCTATTAGAATATTTTTTACTTGTAAGGATTTAGGTTCTTAATTTTATTTAAGCGATTACGACAGTGGCTCTTTGTATAGAATTTATTTTTTTAATACTTGAATTCTTGCTTGTTTTTGATCTTTTTTATCTCAAAGGTGCTAATTAGTTTTAAGGCTTACGACAGGAAAATGTGATTCATATTTTATGTGCCTTTCTATTAAACACTGCCAAATGATTTTGTAATGTAACAAATGAATAAATCATAAAAACGATGAGTTTTTGGGTTTTATTAGGTATCAAATAAGAAGACAATTTCTTTATGTACAACTTTTACTTATCACAAATCTAGTTATTTATAAATCATACATTCAAACATACTGAACGCTGTGTGATAGTGACCAGACAAAAAATTATAGAATGACACTACCAGACTCACAACAAATTTAAAAAAGAACAATCTGATAACAAAACAATCATTTTCGAAATTTATAGTAACTTTACTTCGGGAATCCGTTGCTCAGTTCAATTTTGCTGTCAGTGAACTGCATATGATTATCGATGATTTGGAAAAGCTCTGCAGGTTGTGGTATCCTGCCCGTCTCCAGTTTGGACCAAACAGGAACGTCATTCAGTGAGATTTCAAAAGCCCCCGATTGAATCAACTGTCCTTCGATAATATTACACACAAAGAACAGCATCATGCAAGCATAAAGCTTGTTTTCTGTGCACCAAATCCACCATGAAGGCTGTGGTTGGTTAATGTATTCAAATATGTTAATAGCCCCCAAAATACACACGATTATCACCATTTTAACGATGCCCTGAAAACGCATAATCATCAACTTTCACTCATTATATCATACTTACAATAAGTCTGGCCAAATACATGTTCAAGCCTGGGGGGTCGTAATTTTGGCCATCAACGGCTATAAAAGGGTATTTGTCCCCAACGATTTTTACGTACTGCTCGAACGTTTTCCGGTAACCACACGAATAACTAAATTAAATAATTAGATTATGATATTGGGGCTAGGGGAACATACCAATACAAAAATTTTAAGGTTGGGGCCCCAACATTTTGACTTAGCTTCGACGGGAGGACGTCTTCAGCTGCTACGTTACCGTTTGATTCGAGAAAACACAGCCCCGCAAACACCACTAAATACCAAAAACATGATATTTGTCTTAAACCAGCCATTTATTTTGCTTTCTAATGCTCTCGTCAGCTGATAAATTTCCAATGACAGGTGGGACTGGTGGAAACGTAGGGGAATTTAGACACCGACTAGATCAGCCTAAAACACTAATATAATAATTATTTCACGTCCAAAAAACACGAGATTGTGTTAGCTGCTACAAAATTTGGTAACAAACAACGTAATCGTTAAATAAGGCCATTATCGGCTGGCAATTTTTACGAAAATTGTGTTTTTGTAGCAATTGTGGAGTTTTTGTTTGCGCTACATTGGCAGGTATTTTTGGCAGTTTAAAATGGCGTCTCGTGGGGCTGCTTCGAGGCGTGTGCCTGAAAATGACTCGACGATTGCTTACGTGCAAGCCGACGGCTTGGTAAATATCCCTTCAGTTTATTTAAACCCAAAAGTCACACTTTGGCTACCTCAGTTAGTAATTAATACCTAACATACGGAACCTAACCTCTTTCAGGCCGTCATGAAGATCGTAAAACACTGCCATGAGGAATCGACCACTAACATGGACATAGCCCAGGGGGCCCTTCTCGGCCTTGTCGTTGAAAACCGGCTGGAAATCACGAATTGTTTCCCATTCCCGAAACAAACCGACGAGACAATGGACGAGGACGAGTACCAGCTAGCGATGATGCGGCGCCTGCGACGCGTCAACGTCGACCACTTCCATGTGGGGTGGTACCAAAGCGCCGACGTCGGGAACTTCCTCAGCCTCCCTCTTCTCGAATCGCAATTCCACTACCAAACCTCAATCGAGGAATCCGTCGTTGTGATTTACGACACTCAAAAATCCTCGCGCGGGTTCCTCACACTTAAAGCCTACCGTTTGACGCCTCAAGCCATTGAGATGTACAAGGAGGGCGAATTCACGCCCGAGGCCCTCTTGAAGCTCAAAGTCGGATACGAGAACCTCTTCATCGAGGTCCCCTTCGTTATTAAAAACTCCGCCTTGACCAACATCATGATGTCCGAATTGCAAGAACTTGTCCCGGAAGAAGAAGGCTCGAAATTTTTAGATTTGGGAACCGCCTCCGTCCTCGAGGGGCAATTGCGCTGCCTCATGGACCGAGTTGACGAACTCAACCAAGAAGCGATCAAGTTTAATAGATACCAACAGTTGGTCAGCCGGCAACAGCAAGACAAACACAGATATTTGCAAAAGAGGGCGCAGGAAAATGCGGCTAGGGCCGCGAAAGACGAGCCCCCATTGCCCGAAGAGGACATTAATAAGCTGTTTAGGCCACATCCGGTGCCCCCGAGGCTGAACCCGATGATTATCGCGGGACAGATTAATACGTATAGTCAGGCCATTTCCCAGTTGTGCTCGCAGAGTTTGGCTAAGTTGTATATTACGCAAGCGTTGCAGAACGCCAAGGAGGCGAATTCTAATCCTTGAACTGTTTTGTTACGTTGTTTTACAATAAAATAATATACAATGAGTTTGGGTTTTATTTAAACCAGGCGTAATAAAGCTTAATTGGCGCAGTCAGTAGGTTTTGTGGTGGCGTCTCTTCTGTGAAATTTCTACGTTTGAACGTTTAATCATCCCCTTAAAAAATGGTACTAAACCAACAGTGGAGAAAGTCATATTCGCAACCTTTTCATCGTTTATGTTGATTTTGTTGTTTTTTGATTGAAATAAAGGACACAGCTTTTAAAAAATAATGTATTCAATTGCCCTAAACATCAATTTAGTCATTACAGTCTTACGAACCTAAAGAAATGAATTTTATTTATTTACATTTCTATTGCACAAACTGGCCAAAATGTACACACTTTTTTGTGCAACTTTCTCAAACTCATACAAACCAATAACAAACAACACACGAAAAACAACAACAAAACAAGACTAGATAATCAATCACAATAAATCGTTTCGTATTACGCTATTAGCAGTTCAATCAATAAGAAAAATCGTGTCATGAGTATAAAAATGTTGATTAATTCATTTGAAAAAATTCCCCATTTTACATTGATAAAATAGCTTAACACTACGACTAGACTCTAGGTAACATTCACCACTGGCGTCGTCCCATTTATCGTATTTACAGAATTTTAAAATGGCACATGGACAAATCCACGGTTTTACATTTCTATACACACGTACCGAGAAAACCTTTTGGTACAAATACATATACAGTGTGGACCAACAATAAAAGTATTTAGTTTGCCTTTTATTTATCCACGTGATTCACTTGTCGAATCAAACGCCTACATATTCCCGACATTAATCGAAATCGTGTTGTGATTGACGGGTTTGAACGGCTCAACACTGTCAACAATCGCCTCAGCCAAATAACTCCTAATTTTAGTCGGAACGAACAATTTTTCCAAATCCTGCTTACTCCTAATCCTCTTGACGATCACCGCCCTGCACCTGTCCTGCAAATTGACGAAGTCCCTCTTCATCGAATCCAGATACATCTCAGTCTTGGCGGCCGTGGAGCAAATAATGGGGTAAAGGGGCTCCTTGACCTCGTTGAGCCCCCGGAAGGCCACCCCCAGGTACTTCTCGTCCTTGTAGTAGCTCAGCGTGCCGGCGATGCCGTCGAAGAGCACGCCGATCTTGGTGGCCATGTTCTCCCGGAAGGGCTTGGTGTAGTGCGTCCAGCGGCCGCCGTGCCACAGCAGCCCCTTGTGCGACAGCCCCCAGCCGTGGTCGTCTTCGCCGAGCAGGTTGGTGAAGGAGTCGGCGTGCAGGCGCGCCTTCTTGGTGCCGATGCCGAACATCATGCTGGTGCCGAAGATGCGCCGCGAGATGTGCAGCTCCCAGAAGTAGCGGCCGTTGTTCAGCACCCGGGTGCCCCGCACGCCGGCCGTGCCGCTGCTCCAGTTGGGGTGGAAGTGCGCGATGCGGAAGTTGTTGCCGTAGAGCCGGACCTCGGGGCTGCGCTCCCACCGGTTCCACGTCCACAGGTCGTCGCAGCCGTGCCGCAGGGGCTGGGGGACCGGTTCCGACTCCATGGAGTCGGAACGCTTCGATTGCTATGCGGAGGACTCCTCCCACGCGGGGGGCACGTCCTCCACGCTGGAAATCGCAAACGTCATATACCCAAGTGTCGAAGATAAATAATAGCAATATAATACGTATTTTTAATAAATTTTATACACGAAAGAGTCAGTTTATTTGAGATCTCCACCTTTTTTTCAACCCTTAATGTGGCTCACTATGTACAGGAATTCATCTAAATTAAAAAAAAATAGTGAAGATAACATTCCTTAGTCCATCCATATCAAAAAACGGTCAAAATTTGAACGAAAATGTTCCTGCCATAAGTGATGGATCCGTTAAAATAAAACAAAAACGCTTCTAATATAAAAACAAAAGCACATAGAACTCAGCAAAGCACAAAAATATATAACATAAGTCAAGACAAACCTCACAATTGAAACAACATCGCAAAAAAACGCTAAAAAATGAAAAAACAATTAATCAGAAGATTTGACAAAAATGACAATACTTAGAAACTACAGAAGCTATAGGTACAGAAGTCATTTGAACAAAGGTGCACATTAAATATGAACGAAATTCATATAAATTGATAAAAAAAACATTTTTAAACAATAGATTATCAAGTAACTGAGCACCATGTCACCTTATAAAAAATAAGCAAAACTCAAAAAAAAACACAGCAGAACTTTTGGTCAAAATATCTTTCATTTGAAGTAACAGAAAAGAGGTAATGGTGAGGGTAAAGCCATTTAAAATAATGAAGGGGTTGATTATGTTACAAAGGAGGGTTGGGGCTACAATTTTACAAATTAAAAAGTAAAAATAAAAACTGAATTTTCGGAATTCTCTAATTTATTTTTATTTTCTGAAAATTCAAGGGTGGCACGTTTTAAAAAAATTACCCTGTATTTTACCGTTTCTGAAATACAGTTAAAAAGGTGTTCAGCTACTAATGACGCTATTAAAAATTAGTTGATAATGCATGCTCATTTTTTTCAAAACAAACTCAATCACCCTAAAACATTTAGAATTTTCAATTTATTTCTACCAATTTGTTTATTAAAGAACAAAGTAAACATTTTTTGAATAGTATAATTTAAAGAATAATATTTGTTTTGTTACGCCACCAACAAATAAATATGTATAATATCCCTCACTTTACGCTTTTTTTGATAAAATACATAATTCATTCATACAACAACATCCAAAACACAGAAAACACTATTTATGAATGGTTTATTATCTGAGCTTCTGTTAGCATTAGATACTTTTTCGATTTTTAATGAAAAGCAATTTTCATGGCTCACCCTGCATCTACACAAACCACTGTAAGTCCGTAATAATTGGGGCTTTATTTAAGCAAGATGATTTTTACCCCTTGGCAACTACATGAGTCATGCGAAATCGATAATATGGAAACATAGCGACGAAGGAAGAACATACAATACATAAAATCCACCCCTAATAAGAAATAAAACCACACATAAACAAAGAAATATCAGTAACAACCACGGAAACTTGAAAAAAAAAGGACACAAGACGCAACTAAACAAAAAACGGAAATGTACCATTGAATGATCGAATTTCCCATCCGTTCGCACTCACCACCGAAAATCTACCAATAGTTTCAATTTTTCCAACACACCGTCTGTGATAACACCAGCTCGCTATATCGATTATTTCCGCGATAAGAACACACAGGGTCGGTAAATCACAAATTGGCCCAAATCCGGGTCGTCATCACAACTTACCGTCTAATCCCGCAAATCCTGAATTCCCTCTCGACGTTCTTGGGCTGCACGTTGGTCATTTTTCTGTGATATTCAAATAGGGTAACAATTAATGATTTCGGACACTCTGCGGAGTGAATGGACTGCGCCGAAGTGGAACTGACGTCGCGACGCGTAGATGGGGGTGCGCCGACGTATGTGACGTAACTCAGATGATATCTGCGCGAATTGCTATGCCTGCGACATACACAAGGGTTGGGGTAGAAAAAACACCCCAAGAATTGCTAGTTCAACGACCCGCCAATTAAGGAGCCTCGACCAAGGGGGAAATTGACGCAGAGTCGGAATAATAAGGGGTGCACGAGCAGATAAAACAACAGTAAACCTTTTGCTATTTACTTCAGACGAACACAACTAGCTTTCGACAGTTTTTGGCGTAGTCTTATCTGAACACTTCTCAAAATTATACGCTACGCCACTGGATTTTTTGGTAGGCGAACGCTCGACATAGGTAAAAATGACGACAAAATTTTTCACGAATTTATGTAGTTAAAGTTTATTAGTAATTTTTCGGCTTATTTTCAACAAAGTTTGGGCAAAAATAATTGTATAAAAAGCATGCCTAAACGCCTAAACGCTCGAAAACGGCCAAATTTATTGATTTTTTAATCCAGTTCAAGACGATTCACTAAAAAACTAACTAAGTTGGTTAAAACGGTCAAAAAAGCAAAAATTTTCGGATCAATTTAAAATTAATGTGCCGAGATAAGTGAGATGAAAATTCGCTAAGTTAAGACCTAAAAAATCATAGTATTCTATGGCTCTGTTTAATTCTTTTTCGGTCCGTATAATAGTTCGCCACTGCAAATTTAAACATGAAGATGAAATTCTCGAAAATTTTTTATCAATTTCCAGTTTTTCTTAAATTTTGGCGAGAAAATAATTATAAGGATATATCTACTACCGCTCTATAGGAACATAGCATATGTGTAGTTGTTCCTTGTCTGTTAAAAATCGAAAAGTCAAAAAAGTTTACAGAGAACTGTATAAAAGTAACTTTTCCAATCGAAAGCGCCGCAGCAGGAAATCCTGAAATAGTTTCAGCTACTGCGCGAGCTTGTCAGAGCTTTGGCTTCTGAAGCTTCAGTTTTCAGTCGTGCATGCGAGGGCCAGGTTAGAATGGAGTCCCGTGGAAATGTGTTGTTTGTGTTCGCGCTGCTAATGTTAACGACATTGGTTTCTGCGCGAGCTGTATGTATACATTCTGCACACTCTACTTGTGCTAATTTATTTATATATCGACTCAAATTAGAGCTATTCTCGTTTTAAATTAGGTTAACGCACTCAAGGTGTAGCTGTGGATACCTCCCTTTAGTTAATAAATAAACGGACAGTTTGCACTCTCCCTGTCTTGTAAATTATTCAAAGTCCATGCGTACGTGCTTGTAATGCATGCAGTCGATACGGAATTTTGCTGTTGTTTTATTGTCAGCTTGGAATTTTTAATAAATTTTAATATGAAGCGATTAATGCTAGAAGCGCACTATTTTATTTTCTTGAATTTATTAAATTTTTTTAACAAAGTTGTAAAAAATGTACCTACGTACTTCAAATAAGATGAAACCACGTAGAAAAAGCCTAATGAGAATGAATTTAATGTTAAATTGGGTCGGCTTGTAGGTGAACATTAGCAACACGTGGATGCTTCCAGAGGAAGGTTTTCCGGTATTTTATCGTTATTTCCGGGATCGCATATCTTGGTACGAAGCCGACGCCGTATGCCAGTTTCATCACTCCAATCTGGTTACCGGTAAGTGGTTGATCTTGTTAAACCATTAGCACGCTTTAACGCTCCTGTCAATTTATTCATTTCGTATTACAAATGACGGTTCTTGCAGTATGAATATACGCTCGCCCTTCCCATTTACAGTTCTATAGAGATTATCCCGGATTTCACATTCAGAACACATGAATATTAATTATTATTAGACCGCATTCAGGCTGCATTTTCAGAATCAATCTTAGGCAAACTTCCCCAAAGAAGTATCTCACGTCGAAGGCATTTTTTACTCATATAACCAAAAGGGAATTTAAGCACGTTTTTTGGTTTCAAAACTCATTTTTTTCACTAGATTTTGCCAAATCATAGCAACAAATCACGAAATTAGAATGAAACTCGAACATTCGAGTTTTTTCACATTTTTTACACAAAACGCACGTTATAGGTACTACCAACCAATGAAATGCAATTATTTGGCAAAATTTTCTCAAAAATGTTATTAGTTTTGCCTTAATATAATTAATATTAATAAAAAAGCGGAACAGAATCTTTTATGAAGTTTAGAGAATTGAGAAAATCTGCCAAAGCTTAAAACTTGGCTTTCAAATAAAAAAGTCGAAAGATTAAGACGTCTCAAATGATTTTTTATAGGGACATCTTCAGTTTTGTGTTACTCTCGAACCGTTCTGGGGCTCATATTTCAAACACCTAACAACCCTATTATTCCTGCTCCCAGCCCGCCAGACGGCCGAGTTTTCCTGTTTTAAACCCCCACAGGATTACTCCAAGATCCAACAACTATAAGAAAAACATTCCACATTTCGTGTTTATTTATTCAGCATGTTGCTTCATCAATTTTCAGTTTCTTATGCTCGCCGTTATACTTTTGCACCAAATTGTTAAAAGTGTCGACGCACACTGAGCCAGTTTTATCCTGATCGACGCCTTCCGTCCACAATTTTTCAAAGGATGCGTCGTCTATTTCGTAACCGACTTTTTCAAATAAGCTTCGTAAAACGTCAGGTTTTCGAGGCAGGAAGAAATCTCGGAATGACAAACCGTAGTTGCAATAAACGCTCGGATTCAGTAAAATTGCAGCCGAGCACTCGTCCCCCAAATTTTCCAAATCGGCTCTGCAGCCTCCGTGCGGGACTATAGGACGTGACAAGTCGTATCGAATGGATGGAATGCCCGCGGGGGGACTACTGGCATTATTTATTAGCAAGTAATCGCAAACGGCCGCCTGACTCGAACTGAGATAATACTGATTGCGCTCGGGAACATCCTGAATTTTCATCAGCTGCAAGGGCGGAGTCTTGCTGTCCACAATATCCAGAAATTTCATATAGAGGATTTTATCCTCGCAAATGATTGAAAGCAGCCGCAGCAGCGGCTCCAGATTTGCCCTGTCGAAGGTGAAACGGTGGCAGGAGCACACTTTGTAGAACGTCTCCAAAGGCAAGGTCCCACTTTGGTCCCCATCATAATACAGCAAGGATTTGGCCAGATCATTGGGTGTGAATTCCAGAGTGAACCGCTTGAATAAGTTCTGCTTCATCTTGTTGAAGGACATGAGCCAGCACTTCAGGTCTCGTTTAAACTGGCATGGTGGACAGTCGCCATCTTTCAGCAACTCTTCAACGCCGTACAAGTCCCTCACTGCTGGTTTTCCGTAGACGAAATCTTTAGGCAGCTGCTCGCCGATATTATTCGGCCGCAGACACTCGCCCAGTTTGTTCCGGGTTTTGTTCAAAAAATCGGCCTGGATTTTGTTCGTGTAAACCACCGGCTCGTTCTGATGCCAAGTGCAAGCACACCTAACCCAAATTCCCCGTGGATCGAATTTCGTCCGTTCGCCGAACCGTTTTGAGCTATCGAAAGCCGGGGATAAATAATTGCGACAGATCCGCTCCCCCACATTGTAGTCATTGTGCGATTTTTTATACATTTCATGAGCAATCTGGTTCTCTGTCAGGACCTGATAGACGCCTTTCGGCGGATTCACGAGCTCTTTGACTGACTCGTCCTTGTTGCTTTTTATTCCAAAAGTGACTTCAAGTGGATTTAATCCCTTTGGCAGTCCGGGAATTGGATCGCGACTTTTGCCGATGCATTTATTCCAGTGCGATTCGTACGAAGTCTCTTTCAGTTCATTAATTAGGGTTTGGTAGCGGGTTTTTACCGCCGGCTGCAGGATTGTCCGGATTTCTGTATAAACACCTCTCTGGATTTTGTTTTTATAAGGTTCGGGTTCGTACACGGGCTTGGCGTTCTTTGCATTGGCAAAATACTTCAAAGCTTTAGATGCATCGTCTACGGAATATTGTTTTAAACAGTTCGCGACGCTATCTCCCAAATTATCGGATAATTTTCCGGCGGCTAAAATGAATGGGGCTCGATCGATAAACTTATTCTCGTTTGAAGCCATTTTACAATTTTTAAGCGTCAAAGTGACGTAATATTTAGTAATTTATGGAGAAATCATTATTTCTTCTTCTAAACAATACGTTTGACACCTTTCGGCCAAGAATCAATAATTCATGACCATCATTCCGATGTTGTAATATCTGAAAATATCCTTCAGGGGCTTTGCGTGAAACAGTGATAAATGACGCTGTTAGAGAGCTGACACTAAGATATTATCTATCAGTGCAAATTAAAGGGTGATATCGATCGCTACAATTCCAAGTGCTGGAAATAACAATTATGATCAATGTGTATGGTGTTCCACGTCCACCAAAAAATAAATACATCCGCATAAAAACAAACATTAATAGCGCAAACAACAGATAATTAAATATACCTCAATTTGGTGCTTTTGTCCTATTCAAAATATATCTGAGGTTGTCCAGACTTTTATTAATTGAAAAAATTCTTAAACGAAATTAAGAAACTTACCATTCAATCATTAAAAAGTGAAGCGTATTCGTGGCAAAGGAAAGCCCGGTTTATCGATACTATCCAACTTTTATTGCTTAAAAATATTATAGGTGCCGGGTGTTGGTGTACAATTCCTAGAAGACAATCAAATCAGTTGAGGCGTTTTCTTTTGTGTTGCTGCGTTCCACCGGCAATCGATTACCTCTTAGTGCGAAAATATTTGTCAATTTCGACAAATTGTGATGAATTTTCGGATAAAAATTCCGTGAGTGTAATTTGATTCAGAATGGATGCGAATTTGGTTTTCATTTCAATTCTATATGTGCAGCAAAATCTTTTTGTAAACAGAGGGGGTCGAGCTGAAATCGATAGCGAACCGGCGAGAAGGCATTAAGTTATCTCCAACTCCAAGGCTTTTCCGTGCACGTAGCAATCAGTATACACTGTACCCACCTTCTCCTTGTAGGAATCCTCAAAGTGAACTTGCAAATTTACCCTAATTGGCTGGCATTGTCGGTTCAACGTGTACGTATATGTTTGTCTATGGAAATGAGGAGCGAAATCCCGCTTGAAATCAGATATTTGTTACTCGTTCATCCAGTTTGTGATTCTCAATAGAACTTGATGCTTTTAGCTGACAGTACATCGCAATACGATGCCATACGAGCGTATCTCAAAGAATTAGACATTAACGAGAATGTATGGATTGGACTGTCTAAGACCACAGGGCGACCAAATTTCACCTGGACGTGAGTATATTTCTCAAACTTTTCATTTTATCTCAATTTTCGTCAATAGAAATTTTCGTCCTTTGTCCGGTGAGGGTCACTGGCAGCAACAGCTACCCAAAAGTGACGATTCTCTTTGTACTGCCATGGATCCAGTCGCAGATTTCCTGTGGAAACCGATGAACTGTGGAGGACCCGAAATAGCGTCCTTTATTTGTGAATTACCCGGTAAGATAATCGCGGTAAACACCCAAACATTTCTTAAATAATCTTTTAAAACATTATCGTAATTTAATACGAATTATTTTTTCTTAAGTTCCATCGTGGGCTATGGGTCCCAAAGGATGTCTTTTGACAGAACTACCGTCTTTAACAGTTTTATACATTCCGGAACAGTCGGCACTTGAACTCACTTCAGACTGTGGTCTTGACGGCACAAAAAGAATTGCGTGCAAAGGAAACGCGGTAAGGGTTCATTGAAGTATCACAGTAATTACACAATTACAAATTACATACAAAAAAAGAGTTAACATTGCCGATTTATCTTAATTTATCAAGTTTTGTAATTAGTTTTTTTGAAAAAAATTAGCGAAGTGGAAATAAAACTATCCCGGCGCATCCACCATTTTTGCACAGTTCTGACTAATTGTTTTATTAAATGTTTTGGTAAACTACTCTGTGGCAGGACCGCGAAGACATCCTAAAACAACTGTCGTGCTCGATATCCCCCGAAGATTTCGAGGATAAGCCGACAAAAAATCCAATTTTGCCCAACATAACATCAAGCAGCGTATCTGAAACATCCGAGGATGTTGTCTCTAGTAAAACGACAAAACCGTGGACTTCGAATACCATCGACATCGATTATGGAATGCCGACACGTCATCGCAGAGAAACCGAAGACACACTGAGTCCTGTTTCCACCAAAAGTACGACTGATTTATCCAATCAAGAAGCGCACAAACAAGAAATCATTACGATGTCTAGTCAGAGCCTCGAAACTGAAACAACCAGTAGCAATCCTGATGGAGATGTGACTCTAGACGCGAGTGTATCTTTGAAATCCGACAAATCCACAGAGCTTAAAACGACACAAGTAACCGATTTAACCACTCAGGACATTAATGCTCAGACTGTTACTGCTGAACCGAAAACAGCGAATCCAGAAAGTGGAGATGTGGGCGAGTATCCTGCTGCTATTAATCAAGGACAGCTTTTCAGTATTATCGAAAACGGTAAAAATTAATACAGTCTGAACAATACATCAATAATTGTTTTGCAGGAACAATGTTCGATATTCTGGAAGTCAACGATACGTCTGAGGACGTGAAGTTTGCCAAAGAAATAGTGATGGAGACACCACAGCTAGAAACTGGAACGTCTTTGAAATATAATAGCGAAAATAGTGAGAATTTTTACACGACGGTGGTTTACCACAAAGAGCCCCCGTCCGAGGCCAGCTTTGTCACAAACAAATCAGTTAAAAAACCCGATAAACATTCGAAAAAAGACATGTTGAAGGAAAAAGATCCGAAAAAGGCAAACCACGATAATAAATATCTCCCGAAAAATTTGAATACGTTGGAAGACACCACAGAAAACGAAAAAACTCTCTTAAAAGAAGTGGAAATGTTCCCGCTCCTGACGGACCCCCTGACGAAACTTAACCGAACTTACAGGAAAGACATCCCGGTTAAAGCCGACAAACACCACCACGTCGAAGTCGCGTGGGGCGAGAAAGAAAACACGAAGAAATTGTTTATCACCACTAAACGAACCGAGGCCTTACAGACCTCAACACCATCCGCGAAAGAAAACTTGGAACTTCTCAACAGCAGCGAAGAGGAAGTTATGCACAAGATTGACTCAAAAATAGATCTACTCAACAACAACTCCGCGATAAACAACGAGAGTGAAACTGTAACACTCCCCAAGCCGGAAAAAGCAATTGAAGATTCCGATTTGATGAAAAAGCAGTTTTTGCCGAAATCGCTTTTTGGTGAAACCAAACCGGGCACAGAAACCGCAACGAGTGAGCCCTTGGAGCCTGAACCTCAGGCTCAGCCGAGGCCCAATCGCCAAAGACAGCTCACCCGGCCACAAAGAAGGTCGTTTTATCCGTATTTTTTCAGTAGGGTTTTAGGTTGAGTTTAGTATGTTAAAAAAAGAGCGTGATTTTTGAAAGCACTTTAATGGTTGTTATTTAAGATTGTTAAAGTCGAGTGTTAAATCGGAAAAAATGTTTAGTTGCACTGAAATTGTTCGATCGTGTTGCATTCGCTACAACGATAACTGTTTATTACTGTTACTTTTTTAATTCTTATCATAGATTGTAGTTTAAAAACAAATATTTTTGTTGTTGTAATAATAGTTCTTTGTTCTTTAGTTGTAAAAATAAGTATAGCATAGGACTGTTTTTATAGGACTAGCGTTTTGTGGAATGAATAAGTTTTACAACACTTTTGGTAAAAAGCTGTACAAGCTATGCACCGTCCTGCTTCCCGTCCTACGCCCCCAAACATGCTGATAAACGAAACACATTGTCACTGCTTTAAAAGCAAAATATTTTGCACACGATGTAAAAACATTTCAATGTACATAATTATGTAGTTTAATTGTGTTAATAAAAAAAATCGTGATAAAACTTATTTATTTGGTTATACCAGTGGCTCTGTGGCCATATAGCGTTACGAGAACAACGAAACAAAACAGGAAAGAAAATATAAAACCTTAGTTCATTTAAAAAAAATGCATGATCAGTTGTTTAATCGTCATTAACTTTAGTATGTGGTCCCGAAAATGTTAAATTTTGGTCGAATTTGAAGATATAGCCCTCTAAAATTTTAACTTTTTTTCGATTGGGCTGCCCTCTGATGATCGATTTTGAACCGCTCCCTTCGCAAAATTTGACTGACTGGTGGAATTAATAAAATACAGTCAAAAATCATTCAAGTGTCCAAGTGACAAATAATTATTTAATCCATAATTTTTTGTTTAAACAAAAAATGAAGTAACCTTCCACGAACGTTTAATGAACCAACGACTACAGGAATTAAGGTAATTTTAATTTTTTTGCTACAAATATTGCAATAATATAGGCGGCTGAATGAGTGTTGGGCAATCAAGGCGATAGCCGAGCAATCGATTTTATCAGGTTAACTAAAAAAAACGAATGTGGTCTCTTTTTACGAAGGAGTAATTTATTGTGCATTTAAATTTATCAATCCACTATTCAGTCTTAGATACTTAATAAAAAAGCTTACACTAATGTTAGTTTTAACAAGAAAGACACCTTTGATAGAAATTAGTATACATTAAAAATAAAATGGCAAAATGACAAATTCCAATTGACTAGTTTACATGGTTCACACTATTCTGTCAATAATTAAAATATAACAGCGCTGCTTAGACTTAAATGTCGTAGGTAACTAGTTGATAAACTTAGCAATTACAGTTACAGGTATGCCTTTTTAAATAACTAAAGCCTGCGTTACAAAAAATATGGAATTTATGAATATAAAAATACAATAACATATAGATGTAAAGTTAAGTACATTTCATTCTTCTTTGGATTTTGATTTTTCTAGCTTTTTCTCGTTTTTTATTCGTTCCTCCAACTGGGCGATCTTTAAGTTTTTCATTAGTTGTGTGGACTGATAAAGCCAGCTGCCCTGGAAAACACGTCATGTAAACACAAACACTAGACTTCCTCTATCAAAGCTTACCACCATTAACATGCAGTTCAATAAGATTGGCATTGAAAACACTACTGATATGAAAAGGCCATTGCTATCAAAATACTGCTGTCTTGAAAAAATCTTCCAATTACTCGAAGCTAGTTTGTTGATACTTTCAGAAAAATAAACGAGTAACACTGCAAGAAAACAATTGCGATAATTTTTTCTTCAGAGACCTTAATACAAAGCAGATGCAAAAAATAGACAATTAAACATGTGATTAACCTTAATGGCAAAACCTTTGACATACAAAAACCAACAAAATCATGCTAAATTTGACTGTATTGTATTTATCAATGAACATTAATAATGAACTTTGTATTTTCTGGCTTCAAATGGTAATGAGTGTATAATGCATACTGTTTGAAGCCCCAAGTCTGCACACTTACACAGGCAGAAGAATAACAGTGCCTGGAAGTTTCCATAATTTCTAGTAAATATTGCCATTATAAATATAGTAATATGAAATGTAAATAACCCAAGAAGCCAAGGATCTCTCCAATCGATCTGAAACAAAAATGGTTAAGATTTTTAGCTCATGGACACCCAGCGATGTAATCTTAATAACAAAATGAAAGGAGATGTTTTGGTAGCGCATGAAACAATAATTTAGCGATAGGCATAACCTTGAATTATTCGGAAAAAATACTTACGCTCCAAATAAATGATAAAAACCCATCTATCTGGTTGATTTCAACGAAATTTTGTTCAATCATAATTACAAAATCGCTTAAAATTACTGTTGAAGGTTTACTATAAAACGCTTATCAGTCATGTTTTTTTCAACGAATCACTTCCCCAAACGTTCCTCACGTTGTTTTTCAATGGAACTTGTGATAAACCAACAAAAAAACAAACCACACAAACTAAGATTTTGCATTCAATGGAGCTGTCAAAATGTGTGCCTGTCAAACGCCAAAATTGAACGTCTACGCGCAGTCGTAATCAGTTACTAAACGACAAAGATAAAAGCCACAACTTACATAAGTAAAAAAAGGATAGATTATAAGTAAAAAAACAAACCAAAGCCTTGTTGAATCGGATACAGTAAGCCGTGGTTTAACTTTTCCGTCTCTTTCCGTGCTACTAGAAAGCCCTGTTTCTGTCTTTTATTAAAATCTACAGAGTGTTTCTATGATAATTTTGTTCTATACATCGTATCTACGTATCTTCCCTATTTTTAAATGAATTCTCTTGGGTACAAAAAAGTTGAATAATCAATTAGGAAATACCATTTACTGTAAGTCCTAATTTAAATTTTGTAGTAAGTATATTTTTTATCAAGGTGTGAGATCAGTACTTTAAATTTTAAGGTTTAGGCTTTAGTCGCTTATAGGAATTACCCAAAAATCATTGCAGGCCTCGCTGCTGACGTAAAAAGCCAAAAATATCGTAAATTTCCATGAGAGTAGAGCTTGCCTAATGATTTTCCAAATTATCCATTAGGCTAATTTACATTTAACAGAAAGTCATTTAGATTGCATTTTACTTTTCAATTTAATATGAATTTAGTGAATGTGTTCATCTAGTAAAATCGTTACTCTTAAATTTCTTTTGAAATATCCAATGTTTAATTCTTAAAACTAAAAATAATTGGACTGTTTCTTATTTTTCATAAAATGCACTAAAATTACTGCTTTGCAGAATAAATTTTTAAGTTATAATTTTTAAAATTTTCATTCGTATTTATTCACAAAAAAGATGCACCAAACCTCCAGTGAATTTTTTTTTCGCTGAACGTATACAACATTATTGCTGTCTATACATTTAATAACAACAAAATAAAAAATATTTTCGAAAACAATTTTTTTTTGAAAAAATACTAACTTTAGTACATTTAAATACAAAACAAATATTTTTAATTTTTTTCAGCTGTATTTGGAGTGTATAAAAAATAACGCCCCGTTTGGCATTAATTTTATTTCATTTACTCGTAAATTGTATCCATTTTTTCAATGCGTTTTTTTCCTAAAATTTTGTAAATAGGATTTACCTTCTACGTTTTGTACATAGATTATTGTTTTATAAATATAAAAAATAGCTGCATATTTGATTAACAAGTAACTCACATTATAGCACTGTTAAATTATGTCGAACCAACGTTAAAAAAGAGGTAAGTAATAATTACAAATAATTACATACATAATAATGAATTGCGATGGTTTTCAGCTTTGCTAAAAAGAACAAAATGAATAAATTACATGTTATTTTGTTTAATTCATTTAATAAGATGACTAACTCAGTTGTAAATTGTGTTTACGTTAGCGTGGAAGTAAATTTAGCTACAACTTTAGGGCTATGTAATCTATTATTAGGTACGAATTTTGATAAAAGATATAGGTACCAAATATTCAGCAACTTTTTTAATAATCGTAATGAACGTTCATATCGTGTCGCTCTAATGCATTTTATCAGTGTGTTAACCCCTAGAACAGAGTTTAATAACGTAGATTGCGGATAACCGTCCTTTAATATTGACCACGCAATAAAAATCCATGAGTAACGATTGTTTATAACTAAATTATAATGAAACGTGTTTACGTAAATGTGTGCAGATTATTGATAAATGGAAAACACATGTTAACGTCACATAATTATTAAAAATTTAGGGGCATTATTATGCGTTCGTATGTGTAATGGGCGTAATAGGCTATTAGGCGAATTATTTGAATAATCGATTCCTTGTAAAAAACCATATTCTTAATATGAAAATTTTCCGACCAAATACAGACGTGCAACAACAAACGAATTGTTAATATTTTTTTGCACCACTGACCGGTCTGCTACACATAAGACGGAGCGATTGTGGAAATCTTGCTCACTTTCAGTTACGCATGCGAACGTTGTGTAAGCGGACCTTTAGCGCATACCGAGTTTATGAATAATTCAGAAAAATCGAAAGTTATCGTTTAGGTAAAGTTATCGTAGTGACGAGCCAGTTTTACAGTGTATTCGGTTTAAAATGGGCAAAAATAAAAACAGTGAAATTGAGGAAACGGGGGATTTACCAGAAGTTAAAATTATTTATGTCCCCGTAACAAAAGAAAGTAAGTAGGTTTACATTTAATGCAATTTAGAAAATTAAAATTCGTAAATTGCACCAAACTAGGTCACTTTTGCACGAGCGTATGATAAAGTTGCCTCGCCATGTAGTAATTGTAGTATCTCATCTTTGAGTAAATCGTTTCATAAATTGCAAAAATATTTAATGAAAAAAAAATATTTCCCCGAGTGGCAATGAAAACCGGCACCTCAACATCAAGGGGATTTACAGTGACGTTAAGACACCAGTGGATGACCTATCTTGTTTAACCTTGCATAAGGATAATCACCTGCACAAGATATTTATTTCTACAGCGTCAAAATTAGCGATTACTCAGTAACCTATGAGAAAAATTGTATGTTTTGAAAGATTTTGCGGAAATGCCAGCGACGATAATAATCATAGAAATATTGTTAGTGATACAATCACTCAACATGTCAAGGCGAATGCGATGTTGTTCACAATAACATGAACCAAAATATTTGTTCTAATTGTGTAGCATTTTTCGCATCTCGATAATTTGTTTGTTTTATTGAAAGGTTTCGCACAGGTGAGGTGCAAATGTTAGATGTGTAAATATAGACGAGTGTGATCTGGCGAAAAGTCATAAATTGCATCCAATAATTACCAGTTTGCATTCGTGGTTCGACCTTGACTTTGTTTTATAAATAAAGTATATTTTTGCTTATTAGCGATATTAAAAACAACAATCAGCATGAAAGATTAAAGGGTGACGGTCATCGAAACGAGGCAGTTTTCACTTCTGAAGGCTGAAGGGCTTTTACGAAAGTATTCCTTCTGTTTAAAATGCGTAACGGAGCATTGTGGTGCAATTTATTAAAAACTGAGTTTTCGCATTAATTTGTAATTATTGGAACAACGTTTTTAGTTCGCGTTTAAACACGAAAAGTGAAATTAGTGCCAATTGTTTAAATTAAACACTGGAACCGTTCCGTTATTTTCTCTGCTGATTTTATCTGACAAAATTTGGCGTAAATGTATTTTCGTGAAACAGTGAAAATTCTGTATTTAAAATTGAAATTCACTCAAGAAATATTTAATAATAATAATAATTTAAAAACACTAAACACTATCAATAAAAATGTTTCAAATATGTAATTTACAATGGTTTTTCCCTGCGGTGTCATCTTGGTTTTTCTGTTCTAAAGTAACATTAATAAAGTAGGTTTTTAAAGTGATATTTCTGCTAATTCATGTCAGACGGTATGAGTATGGCCATTAACATATTTTAATATTCATTATGGAGGCTACCAATTTTAACGTTTTGTAAGTGAACTCTGATAAAGTTATAGTTAACGTCATAAGGCCGATACGAAGCAAATAAATGACGTGGTTGAATCAACCGACTCAGTTTTTGAGAAAGTTTTGCTAAACCGAGCTGAAAGTTTATTAAAGTGGAGATTTTTTGTTTTTATTTTATTTTGTAGTCAACTTTTTGACTACCTAATCTGTAAATGAAAGAAAAAATGTGTCACAAAACGAGATTCTTGTTTATAAAATATTCCATTAATACATTTTTAATGAATGGATTTTTTATTCGGAAACTACGAATATAAGGCAATTTTCGAGTAGATAATTGTAAACATAATAGTTTACCGCCTTCATGTGATAAAATATGATACAGTTGGGCGTTATTCCCGGTTTGATAAGATAATACAAAAGAACCAGATAACATACAAACTTTTATGCCAACTCAGTTGATAACTTTGCAAAATTAGGTCCTTCATAGACCTTTCTCATTGGTACAAGAAAATTACTTTGCTTTTTTTAATTTATATAGCTGGAACTGAAGCTAAAGTCAACGACGAATCGTTGCTTTTTTGTACTAGATTACAAAAACCATTTTTAAAATACTAGTTACATAATTATGTTTACATAAATTACGAAAAGAATCAAATCGTAGAGTTGCATCACTTGGCATTCAATGGAAAGCAGCCTAGAGGTGTATGCATGTTGACTTCAATGGTTCTTCGTCATCTGTCAAGGTTATAAATAGAGATTTTATAAAAGAGTTACTTCATTAAATCATTACATACTGTGTGTTATTATTTTGTCAGAAAAAACGCAAAAATTTAACTTCAACTAGACAGAAAATGCTTTTTTAATAGTTTGCCGGATGATTTTGTCCTTACGAAGAGGAAATTGATAAATCTCCGAAAAGTCAAGTTACGCATTATCCTATTACACTAATAACATTACACCATTTTGCTATAATCATCTAGCGTGTCTTTAAAAATGAGTCACCATTTTGTTGATTGATGTAGTGAATTGTTGGCTGCCGTCATTTTATTTCCAATGATCAACTTATTTGTTGACTAAGCTCATCAAGTAACAATTTTTTTCAATCATTACTCTTGAGTTAAATATGAATTATATATTTTATGAAGGAAAAATACAAAAAAATCTATAACTAGTTCTAAGACTATAATACCTAATTGGTGGCCGAAAACTTATTATTAGCTAATAATTCATTAGAGCAAAAATGATTTTCTGGACAAGTGATACCAATAACTTATAAACACGTAGCAAACAAGTTCTTAAACAGAGGAATATTTTTGCCACAATTAATGTTAATTGTACGTGTAATTAAGGTAATAAAATATATTTTTTAATAATTTTGTTCGATTACATGGCATTTGAAGCAGACTAATCACTGCCAATTTCTGTGTCTCTAATTCAATTTTTGTGGGAAAAAAAAGGAGCAGTGGGTAGGAGTAGAATAAACAAGTGCGGTTTAATAACAAATTTTTTCATTGTTTTTTTTTGTGTGTGAAACGCGAGGTTATTTGGCACAGTCGGCACATCCGACCTTCATCTTTTTACTACTTGCACAATTTTATGTAGTGTATTTACCACGATTACTAATTAGACTGACGCAAGAACTCATTTCATCGACCTCCTCTTAGTCTCTTTCCCCCAAATGCAAAATGCAATGGAAAAAACACACAATCCTGCGCATGTCATTTTAAATTCTTGGCACCTGCATGAAAACTAACTTAACACAAACAGAAGATTAGTTTGAGATCAGGTTCTCGTTCCTGCTTAGAAAGTTGTGTGGTCGTTGAAACAGTGAAAGAAGCGAAGATGTCGAGTAAGTCATTATCATTTTGTTTATAACACACAATTTTCCTGCATGAGCGCACCAAAAAAGCACCACTTTTTAACACGATTTCGTTTTTCTCTTGCATTTATGTGACCTATGGTGTCAAATATTTACCCACAATCAATGTTTTAAAGCTTTATTTGACCTGTTTTACGTCAGAGTTTTTACTATGTGGTTTCTACTATTTTTTATTTTTATGAAATTTTTAAAACTTAGAAAATACATTTTTATTTGGTGTGAACAATATTATTGGAATCAGTTTAAAAACAATCTATTTATTTCTAAAATCCTATTATTTGCATACAAGTTTTACGTTTTGCGTAATTAATTAAGCGGTATTTTTGTTAATAAATTAACATTTTTCACTTATTAATAACGTGCGACAGTTTTTAGCCACAGAGAATTGTTAGAACAGGTTTTAAACTTTGTTACAAAATTTCCACTTGGGTATAAGAACTGGTATTACCCAAACCTTTTAGTTTTTTTACATATTAGTCAGGGTTACTTATATTGACGTCAGCAAATTAGTGGAGGTGTAAGATGAATTTTAAGAGTTGCAAAAGGAAGAATTAAGTGGATCTATAAAAATAATATTTTGATTTTACAAAATTCTCTAGAATATATTTGTTGTTATCTCCTGCATTTTATTAAATCCAGATTTATTCATAAAATCAATAGAATGTGTGTCGTGTAGACAAAAAAAAACAAAATTGATTTAAACAACTTTCTAGTTTTTTAATATGCAGTAGGTAATAAATAACACCATTAGGAACCTTGTTAAATTAGACTGTATCTAAATGCTTGTAAATTTCAAAACTCTTTATTCAAAACAAAACAATCATTTTAATTGTCGTTAACCACAGAAGTCAAAGGAATCAATGTGAACAAGATCATTAATACCAACCTTTGGTATTATAATTTCAGGACGATTTATTTCCATTTTCCAATATTTCTTCTTTGACTTATGACGATCTTAATTCATAAATGATCTGCATAATACTGAATTGTGATTACACTAGATGAGTTTTTAATGTGCGCACATTTTATAATTAAAATATAATTAAACAAAAATTTATTTTTAAAATTTACAATCGTCAGACTTGAGACTTGTATTAACTTCGTACGACACACACTAAGGCTATGATAATTTGATAATAACTTTCACTAGTCAATTGAATGAAGTGAAAATGAATTAAAAGCTGTCGTGTTTAAAAACAACACTTGTATGCAATTTATTAAAAGGTGTGATAATAATTATCAAAATACAAATTTTACATCGCAAAATAATGAATTAATGGTCAACGTACATAATTGGTTAATTAGTAGCAAATAATATTTTTATTGCTTTTACAAAGGCAATGGTAGTTTATTTTATTACAGACGTACTTCATAACATAACGTGCAATAATAAAACGATTAGGAATTATTAATAGAAAAGCAGTTATAGTAACTGGAAAATTTACAAAGAAGATATGAATAAGGTTTGGTAATTGCTTTGTTTGCATACGCAGTACTCACTAGTCCACAAAACAATTTTACATTTTTTCGAACATCAAGACGTTCGTGTTCAAGGCTTTTCCTTAAGGTTTCTTTCATAATTAACAATTACTGTTGTTGAACTTTGGATGCATACTAATAGTGTTATGTAAGACGTAGATTCTGAAGTTTTTTATAAATAAAATCCAAGGCCGTTTTTTGTATCTTTTTTATCTTCCTGAGTATCTAATCGATAAAGCGGTTTCAAATGTGGACTTAAGAAATTTACAAAATTCATTAAAAACAGATAAATTACCACGTTTTTACCTATTTTTCCTGAATACCAAATAATTCTCAGCTTTTTTGTAACTTGATTTGCAATTTTATTACGCTTTTGATAACAAAAAAATGCGTCAACACCATTTTTCGATTATTTGAAAATTAAACACAATTATGCAAATTTTGATTTCTTACGTCACATTCAATTAAACAATTATTAGTAGAACTGTAACTATAAGTTAGAAAAATGTGTGTTTTTTTTCAGTTGCACCCAACATGTTGTCTGAAATGACCCAACTTCCTACAGTTCAAGTTGGAGATTACAATTTGCACCTTGAGCTTGAGGATTTGTCACCAGAAGCAAGAGAAATTGCGAGGAAGGAACTTAGAGAAACTCCTGATGTTTCAAGGGAGGCAGTTTCCACGTTAAGAGATCTTCTAAAAGGTGTGGATATCTCAACAATTTTTGTGTTTATTTATTTTGTCATTTCTTTAGAGGAAAAAGATCTGCATGTTCCATTGGAAAATGACCAGTGGCTCATCAGGTTCTTGCGGCCATGTAAATTTTATCCCGAAAGTGCCTTAGAATTGGTTCGTAATTATTAAAAAAAATAAACTTTGTTAACTTGATGATTTTAGATTAAGAGATATTATAGTTTTAAAGTGAAACATTCCGACATCTATAATGGTCTAGTGCCTAGCAAAGAGAAAAATATTTTCGAACAGAACATTTTGACAGTCCAACCCAACAGAGATCAGTTAGGAAGAAGAATCTTGATCCTTGAACTAGGAAGTAAGCACTATGACTATAAATGTTTCCGGCGCTACTTTTAATTTTTTTTAGAAAAATGGAAAACTAGCGAAGTTACTCTGGACGAGGTTTTCAAAGGTGCCGTCCTATTTTTAGAACTTGCCATGCTAGAACCTGAAACTCAAGTTTGTGGTGCTGTTGTTGTTTTCGATATGGATGGCCTGTCTTTATCACAAACAACGAAATTCACGCCGATGTTTGCCAAAAGGATTGTCGATTGGCTACAAGTAGGTATTGTTTTATAAAAGAAATCCTTTAACAAATCGTAATTTTTCAGGATAGCGTTCCCCTGAGGATTAAAAACATTCATATTGTCAATCAGCCCTACATTTTCAAAATCGTGTTCAATTTGTTTAAACCATTCTTGCGGGAAAAACTAAGGAACAGGATTATTTTCCACGGAACTGACCGTAAATCCCTGCATCAACATATCAGTCCCAAATGCTTGCCTGAATGTTATGGAGGAAGCTTAAACTTGCCCAGAATCAATGGACCACAGTGGTTGGAGCTTCTGTTGCAATGTGATAAAGAATATGAAGGTATGTTTTCGACCAGTGTTATGTAATTGTCGTAACTGTCTTTTTTCAGCAATCAACAGTTACGGATATAACAAGAAGGTGGAAAAATAACAAACACCGCAGTTAGTCAAGTATTAGTCAAAACATTCCAAAAATCACTTTTTTATTTAGAGGTAGATAATTGGGTGTGTTGTATACTTTTATATTCATGATAAGTCGTGTATTAATAGGAAAGATTGTTGATATTTTGTTGTATCGTAAAATAACTTAATTTTTTATAATGCGTTAAATGAGGAACACTGGTTATTGCTCAAGAATAAAATTGTCATAAACGCTGTTTTGTCTCATTTTCACCCACTGATAATAAATCAAAATCGTTTTCGTAATTATTTTATTTAAAAAATATTTAATTTTACAATTTGAAAAATACGCAGATGTAAACCAACTCATTAGGTTTCTTTAATATACCGGTAGCTGTTGAATTCTGAAACAGAAATCTTACTTAAAACCACAAAACAAAAAATGCGTCCGTACTTTCAAAAAGTTCTTCGTAAAAAAACAGCATTTCTGAAAGCAATCGTCCTGGGTATTCTGGTACCTTTCCGCTACCTCCGAAATGTGTGGGCAAGGCATCGGCCGACATATGTTTACAAAGTATTTCCTTATTAGAACCGTGGAAAAATAACTACAAAATTGCTGTTATTTTTCGGTATTGTCACTCGTTCTCTTACTCTTTTTTTAAGTTTTTCTCCAATAAAAGGTTTAAAAATGGCATAGACCATGTTGAAGAATATCGACTGATTTATAATGTGAATTCCCTTCAGTCTGACTGGGGCACAATCCTGCAAAAGTTGGTAAAAATTTTTTTTAGTAGAAATGCTAGATGAAAAAAAGGCCAACCTGCACCCAATCCACCATAAGCTTTGCGACAGTTGGCGAGAACTGATACACGTGGTTTAGGGAAAATCCTTCCATGTTTAAAATAACGTGAACACCAGCTACTTGTGTCTTTGGCTCCAACATTGCAATCTCTATGGCCACCATAATAGCTCTGAACATGTCTGCCACAGCTACGTCCTTTGGATTCCACTTAGCTTGAAAAAATATTCAAAAAAGTGTCTCTTTTACTTTTATGATTTCCATACTTCCTGCGTTAATAATCATTATCCTTGATCCCGTCGGAGTTCTAGTTGGTAGGAAAACAAACACTTCATTATCAAAAACATGTCTTACGCTGTTAGGCGTCACGTCTACGCCATATTTCGGATGTTTCAGTTTGAACTTATAAAACTTTTTCAACTAAAAAGAAATATTCACCGATGTGATGCGAAATGAAAAATGTACTTACGACGCGAAATGCACTGTCGGGATAAAATTTAAAAGGTCTTAAGAACTTTAGCAAAAAGTTGACGTCGTCGAGGGGTAAATGTAAACCAGGCTCCTCTGAAACATTTAATTATCAAGGTTTTTTTTGGCAATTGAAAGTAAATTATTATTGTCACTTTGTGTCTATTATGTGTGAGTGCAATATATTGAAATTTATACTGGCCTTTACTTCTTGTTGTCCAAGGTTAACTTTAGCCTTGTCTGAAATACTAATTTTTCAGAGTTTTAAACTAGCACTGAAAAATTATTTGTCTTTTAGAAACGATATTGATATTTATTATCGTGTGAAGACTAACTTGCGGCTTTGCCGGTAAATGACCTACGGAGGAGTTCAAAGCACGAATCTCGGTTTGAATTTAAACTAAATAGAGAGGTCGGACAATTGTTAAAAGGTTAAAGAAATTTTCATTAAGCGGTCGATTCTACTTAACACGACTATTTTGTAAATTGTGTAGCACTCACATGATTATTACAAATGGAATACACGCTTCTGGATCCTTTTAAGTAAAGTTGCGTTACCTTTCGTAAATGTTTCTCAAGTTCATTGCAAAGGATCAAGTACCAACATACCGTTGCTCGTTTTGTTTTTATTGCTATTAATTGCAATGAGAATTAAATCAAACTATTCTAAAATTCTGCATCCAACAGCTGGTTGATAAAATTCCCCCGATAACCACATATCTGCAGGAAACTAGCAGGAATTTTAAAGTACGCGCAATGTATACTAATTTAAAAAACAATGAAAAAAGTTAAAAGCAGTTTTTACTTACTTTGAATAAATTCTCTGAATTCCCGTAAAGCATTTTCGACAACTTCCGGGGTTTCCCGAAGCTCATTTTTGGCACGTTCTTTGTACGTTTCGTCTAAATCTTCTAAATCAAGCCTCAACTGGCATTCTCCCAATTGCACAAATGGCACATTGTCGTCTCCTTTTTCTACACGGAGGCCCATCTTAACTGACCTAATAAAATACAAAAAAGGCACTAAACACAGTTCGCTTGCAAGCTAGCTGTGCTGGAGCTGATGCACATGGGTAATGTGAAATCACCAGCAGATGCTTAAATACGCCCCTCTCGAAAAGGTACAAACACGATAATGACAAGTTCATTGTTTGTGTATTTGTATATTCTTAGTCATGATTTCGTGTAGTTTTAACAACAGAATAGTAATTAAATTTTAATTGTGAGCTAAAGGGTCATTTGCTCGATGGCTCAGCAGGACCCAAATATGTTTTCTCAGCGTGACCTCTGCCCGAAACAACACAATTTTTAGAAAATACGGAAATATTTGCAATTTGATTTTTCCAAAAGTACAAATTTATGTACTCACCCTGGACTTCACATTTAATATTAACACAAATGAGTCATTACTTTATCGTTTTCATAAACCAATGATCACACAATTATTATGCAAGATCTTTTCCAGGAATACTTTTGTGTATGTGACAACAGAATAATGTTACTGAAACTCAACGTTCAACACGTTTTGTTATGTTTTTAAATTTAATTAACCTTCTGACACGGGAAACACAAATGGTAATGATATTTGAAGACAAAACAGTGTTATTCTTTATTTTACCGTCAGATACGTGGCCAAATTAAAATTTTGGACTAAGCAGGAAGAACAAACTTTAATTTATCAAAAGATTATTGTTAAATCAATTAAATTGCTCTTTTAAATTTGTGAGGAATACAAAATGGTACGTTTTTTATTAATTTTTTGATATAAAAGATTCAAAATAGCATTATTTCCAACATTTAAGTAAGCTTATTTGACGAAATTGTATTTTTTCACGAAATTTGAAGAAGGTTTATGTCCAGGTTTAACCGCATTTCCTAACGAATCCTGTAGATGGCTCTTCGATATCGAAAATTGTACATTTGAGAGAGTGGCAAAGCTTTAATTTGCCTTATTGGATCAGTGACACTGCTGTATTCTTAGTTGACTAGCTTAGAAAGCACGAGTCAAATAATATTGTTTTGAAACATACTTATTTAAGCTAATACTAATTTGAGTTATAAAAAAAGTTCCCTTCAAATGTTCTCACTCACCGTAAAATAGGACTGCAATTTTTTTCTGAATTATCAATTAAACCAATACTTATCTTATTTTTAAAATTAGATGAATTATCTCATCTAGATATTCTTCAGTGCAAATTTGAACAAGTTCGCCACTGGCCTTATCTATTTAATCAGAAAAATATTTGCGGTGTCTTAATACATTTTGCAAATCTAGCAATTCAGTTTCTAGTTTAAAGTTTGTTTTGTAAAAATGATAATCTTTTTTAAGTAACACAGAAATAATCGGCTGTGAGCTTATGAAATTTTGTCCTTGTGTTATCTTAATCCACAAGAAACACCTTTTAACGATATGACTGACAAATGCTGTGAATGATTGTAATGGTATTTTGTAAGACATAAGCATAAAGCACATCAAATTGTCATAAAACACACGTAATTTAGCAAAAGAAATAAATTGTTCAAACAATTAATTATTAATTAATGTCACATGTGTTTTTCAACTTTAATTGAAACGCTTGGTTTATAGCTGCATTATAGAAAAGTTAATTTTAGCACAGAAAACTGATTGAAATGTTTGTTTGACATCAAGCGTCATGAGTTTTCTAAAATAAAAAACGGTCACTATATTTTTGAATGTCTTTATTTATGAAAAGATAACATGATAACTAATAATTGTTATGAATATTGATTATAATGTCGAGCTTAAGCTTAACACAAGTCTATTTCTTCACGTATCCAAAGGTGTTAAAAGTGCGTATATGGTCGGAATATTTCTCAATGCAGGGATACCAGTCAGCGCCTGTGTAATCAATTTTAGGCATAGTTCCGTCGTAGTCTTTTGGCAGATGCGATGGTTCAATGTACTTGTGAAGACTGGACATTTTGCTTCCATGGAAGAAAATCTGTAACACATTTTATTAGAAATACCAGAGACTTAATAATGCTACCAAACGTACTCTATTCTTTAGTTTCTCCTTAATAAAAGGTTTGAAGATTTGCCAAACCATTTTAAAAATGAAGGGTTGTTTGACCATGTGAACTTCTTTGAGTCTCAACGGCATTGCATCTTGAATAAAACTAAGCAGCTTGAGACTGAAAGCGGGTGAGAACGCAGAGATTTGTTTCAGACTCAAACCATCGAAGTCCATTATAACAACAACCCCACGCACTTGGGTTTCTGGCTCCAAAACGGCCGCTTCGTGGATAAGGTAGAAAATACGGAACAATTGGTCCGATGTCACTTTCGAAGTGTCCCATGACCCTAAATAAACACAGAAATAAATAACTTCTGGATATTTTTTTTATTTAAATTTTTGATGATTTTGATCAAAAGCGGCTACAACCTTGACTTTCAAGAGTTACTTGAACTTCGCAAGGCTAAAAAAATATTTTCGTTACAATTTGTAATTTTTATATTGAGTGGAGACAAAAAAAGAATCCTAAAATACTGACTTAAAAATAGTATGTCCGAAAAAAATTAACCTGTCACGAATTTGCTGCAGAATTACAAAGTACGGGCCATTACCTGCTGGTTTTTATTAAAAGATACTTTGACCTGATGTGTAATGTGTAAAGTTCTTACAAATTATTAGTTTGAATCACGGCTTGGAAATGAATGTCCAAAGGTTACAATATTTATTTGTTTATTATAATTATGGCTAAAGACTAGCAAGACAATAATTACGCTTTTGTTGTGACAAGTAGATACATTTATAAAAGCAGAATTTGCAAGTTTTGTCCAAATTTTAATTTACAAAAAAAAAAGTTTTTGCGAAATGAGATGTCAAACTTACCTCCAACATTGACTAGAAGCACTCTTCTTCCTTTGTTGTCTCTGTTTGTCAAAACGTTAACGACATTATGTTCCGTAAATGCTTGTTTTTCATCTTCTGGCATCAAATTTTCTAGATTGTCTTTGTACTTCAGCTTGAAATCGCTAACGCGTTTCATCTATAACAACAAAAAATGCATAATTAATGTATTTATCCGATAATAGTATGTGACATTAAGCACAGCACTTTAAGATAAAATAATGATAAGGTATAAATTTTTATTTTATCAATCGTACAATTTAAAAATTATGATAATTTTATTGCATTTAATTTTGCAAATGTTCAGTGCATGATATTTTAATGGGCCTATTTCTACAAAGAAACGTAATTTTTAAAATTGGATAATGTGAAAAAATAAGATGATTGCGATATTAACTTTTTATAAACAACATGAAATACCTTTATTAAAATATTACGTAGCGAATTTTGTTTTACATTGTTTCACAGTAATTTTACATTTTCACTATAGAAATTAACTAGACATCAAATAGTTTTAATTAAAATTAAGTAAAGCAACACGGAACATTTTAATTTTTATATGATTTGTTGTTATTACCCAACGAGCAATTAATTTGAACGTAACTCAAAATCCGGTCCCTTATCTTTTACGACTTTGTTATAAAATTTTGAAGAAGATAGACAACACAAAGTTATATAAATTTACAAAAAAAAACAACTTACCAATTCGTAGGCACTTTTCGCGTAAAATTTGCACGGTCTCAAGAAAATCATAAGAGTTTCATCGTCATCTTTGAAGTACATCGTGTCGTCATTTTTCAAAAGTTCCCTTAATTCCTGCAAAGCCTTGGCCACGTTTTCAGGCGTCTCCCGCAATTCCTGTTCGGCAATTTTACGCGATTCTTCGCTAAGTGGTGAGGTGTCCAAATCAAAAGGAGGTGCCATCTTAATACTTCAGAGTTAATTATTGTTTAAAATAAAAAATGTAAACTTACCCTGCCAGTCAGAGTATGTGTTCACAAGAACGTTCAAACAAACAATGTTCGAATAATCTTGAATTTGAAACCTTATAGAAAACTTTATCTGTTGAATTCTCTGTCTGTTACAAAGTTCAGATTTCGAGTTGATTATTTTAAAATAACATGAACTGCATTATCAGTAATTACGTGGCAAGGGCGGAGTTTCATCTGACCGGACTTGGACAATTCTTTTTAAAAATGTGAAATGACTGGGTCCTACTATTGTATACTTATTATTTGTTAATCTACCATTTAGTACTATGTTTGTACATTTTACAACAGTACACCACGTAATTATTGCTAAGTGAATTTTTAGACTTTTTTAATAAATTTATTACTTTTTCTATAATAAATTAAGTATTAGTTACTAAAAATAATTAATAAATGTTCAAAATTACCTACTAATTTTTTGTTATGTAAAAAAAATAAAACAGAAATACCATGGCTTTTAGTCTTATCTAAGTTATATAAAAATAAATATCACTAATTTATCTTTTAATCATTTCTATTAAGTAGTTTAAACTTTTACTTGTAATAAGTAACCTTTAACTATTCGTCACATTATTATCTACCTGTAATCTGACATTAACAAACTATTGTACGCACACTTTTATAATATTAGAGTCATAACTAATTCACTTTTATAAAAAGGTTATAATTAAATATACTATAAAGTATTGCATTAACTAATTATGCATTAAATTTTCTAAAGTAAATCAAAATGAAACCACTATCAATTAAGGGGACACTAACAATTATTTATTTTACTAATAGTTATAAATAAAAAATTTGAAATAAAAAAAAATGAGTTTTATGTTCTGGATACATATTCCGGTTCTTAACATTGTGTGGAAAAAAAAACACTATTTTTGAATAGAATAAATTTCTTGTTAGTTTTGCTCATTTTGGGATTGTTTACAGAGTCACCATTTGAATTTAAATATAGTTTCTAAAGTCTAGGTTGAATTTTTAGTTACTGAATCCTTATCAAATGATCGATAAATAACTAATACGGTCTTGTCTTGACATTATTAGGAGATAGTGTGACCCTTAACCAACGATCTTTATTGTTGCGATAACAAAATTTTCCAACCAACTTAAGTACGTGACTTATAGATATGAGTGATATGACCAATATTCGAGTAACAATCATAGATTGTACTGCAATGAAGACAAAAACAATAAATAATTCACTATATATTTAGAATTAGCCACTTTTAAATTTGTATACAGAAAGATGAGAAAATAAAATTGAGGCAGCAGGAACTAAAACGTGTTTTTCAATTTATTGGTGTAGACAATTTATATTTTGTCTAGTGGTATTCCATCAATCGCCTAATTAATTGTGAAACAAAATACTCGTAAAAGTTTTAGCACAAATAAGTTAGGTGACTATTTCTCACATTTGCTACTTTTTTTTAATATCGAAATAAATCATGTTTTTACTTATTTCAAAATGAATTAAATTCAGATTTTCTGATCGATTAGTGCGACATTGTGGCCATGCTACCAAAAATTATTATTGTCTTTTTAAGGTCGAAAACTCTGACCTTTGGAGATAAACACATTCTTTTACTTCTGATAAGATTTTTGATTACTATTTACTTATAATTGTTCTTTATCTTTGATATCAGTTTAAGTGCAGCAATAGCCAACAATCAATGTTACATTATAAAGTAAATAAATACTTGTGCACTTGTGCAGACACATGCCTAAAATTATAATTGATGCGAGATGCAAAAAAAGTTTATTGTGGAAAATAATTGCAACTAAGATTAATTAGAACTATATGTTTATATTTAAAATTATAGGAGCTCTTCTTTTATTGTCCTAACATGCGACATTTTATCTTTTTCGTCTGTCATCACTGTCTTCTTGTTGTTGAATTTGTTTTAGAGTTAAATCTCTTTTTTTGTGAGCTGAACTTGATACTACAGCTTCCACTTTACTTGTCTTCGTATTTGCGACAATTGTTTCATTCACAGTTAAATTTTTATTTTCTGATTCGTTTTCTGACTGGCATGTGGTTGATTCTGATGAATCTTCTGCTTCCTCTGGTTCCTCTGTTGCTTTTTTTGAGTCCGGATTGTATTCTGGTCTCCTGTCATCTTTACTGTCATCATCGCTGCCAGCATATAAACCATGTTGCTCTTTTTTCTCTTCTAATATTTCGTTTTTTGTTTTCACTTTGGTACTTAACGCACAGCAAAGGGCTTCACAGCGCTCGGATTCAGTTAAAACAAGTCCAAATGTAATGTATGTTACCAACATTGCTATAAAAAAAGGTACTGCTACCAGCAAGACGAGAATCATCGCGGTTTGAAACGGTGTTTTGTTGGCCCAAAAACCCTACAAGGAGGATTGTTCTTCGTTTGTTTGTTGTTTATTGTCTTACCATGGTGGACGCTAAATTACGCCCTGTCAGGTTCAGATTATTTATGTCAAAAATGAGAATACCATTTGTTTATTGACTTTTTTCGATTCGCATTTGAAAGAAGAAAAATTAAAAATGTACAAACAATACAGTATCCTTGATTTTAATAATAAAATCTAGAGCAGTTTCTCCGAAAGTTTAGTGGTCTAATAGCGTGTTCAACTGTCATTTTGTGAAGCAACTTCGGTGCCCGCAAGCTTTTACCTTTGAAACACTCCTACACTGCATTACAGTTCATCATAATCATTACATAGGGATACACCAAGTTAATAACCAAAGTTTACTTGGCATAATACAAGAAAATTATTTGGAATGTTTGTAACGAGGCCAAATCTTATAGTTCTCGGTAATAATTACATTTTGTTTTATAACACCGACTGAAGTGTTATTACTTTCAATCGATACTTTTTCAAGAAACTTTAGATCTGAAATTAGGACGTTACGTTTTGCACCCGTGGAGGTCGTTGATAGCCCTCCCTGAACGGTCATTGAGGAGTATTGCTCTTAAAAATGGCACTCGGAAAATACGGTAATGGCTTGCGAAATTGCTAAAAGTCTAGGGAACCCTGCGCCGTTCTAATAAATGAATGAATTTGCGTCCAATTTCTTCATTTTTTCAAACTCTTAAAAACTTCAACACATCTTAAAACCATTAGGTATTTCACTAAAATATAAAATGATGAACATACATATTTTTTTAAATTTATTTTTTATCTTGCATCTACTTGTTTTGCAAGTTTTATCTTCGTAAATAAAAGCCATAATCCCTCATACAAAAATAAGGAAATAATCACTAATCAATTTTTAAATGATTTTGATTTCAGGAAAACATTATACGCCACCAGCAAAACAGTGGTGCATATTCTTGCCTAATAAATTCTTTCAGGCAACATTCTTTGTGCCTTGCTGTCTTTGATTTTTGTTTTGCTTGAAATAGTGTAAAAAATTGGGAAAGCAAAAGGTTTTCTGTTGCCCCAACTTTAACCCAGCGAAAGTACAATGCTGTCGGAATAAGCAAAATTCAGGTGGATAGAGTCGCTTTTTCCTAAAGCTTTGAAGTTTCTGCAGAAACATTTTTAATCAAAGTTCGAAATTTGTGTTACTGATTTTTTCCCGAATTGTTCAAATAAATTCGATTACCGAAATGAAAAAACATTTCTCTAATTCATTCCCCGAATCGATACAATCCGAGCGTCTCGAGCCGAATGCGTGATATGATGCCAAGTCAAGCAGCTTGAAGATGGTTATTTCACATTTCACGTCCTCGCCGTCTAATTTTCCTCCACTCGCATTAAAACGCGAGGGTTGGTTTTATTTTTCTATCAACTGTCGTTTGAAAATCTGCACCTGGTCTCTAAATCAATTTAGAGACGAAAAAATCTGTTATAGTTATCGTGGACGGAGAAAATGCGATTACCCATACTGTGACTTTACCTTTCCGTATAAAAACGACCAAGCCTGACATTTGTTTCAATTGATGTTTAATCCAATTCATGGGGAGGCTTAAAACGAGCCATACAACTAAAGAAAATGTTTCGGGGTCGAATGAATTGAATTCGTGAAACGGAAAGAATGTTGTCGGTAGCCGGCAGCGTCTTTTTGAAGACAAACAGATATGACAGGTAGTAGGAATGCGTTTGCTACCTCGGGAATTCTTTCACTAATTACTCAACCGTTCACTTTGTTATCTTTTATCAAATATTTTAAATTGTCTCGACCTTATTAACAGGAATTAATTTAAACGGTCGGACAAGGGACTCGACATAAAAATGCATTTCTTGTGGCTAGAAGACGGTCCACTTTTTTTTTGTTAAATTTTCGAATAACTGGAAACAACTCTTCTCACAAATGTACAGGGTGGTGAAGATTCGATGTACAAAGCAAAAAATTTAAGAAAGAAACAAGTGACACATTTCTATTGCAGCTTATTTTTAAAAAAAAATTTCAAAAAAATTTCAAAAAGAAACCCAAAATGCCGGTATTGCTACGATTTTAAGTTTTATTTTCCAATTGTATAGCTGGTTGCCTGTCGTTAATTCTCAAAGTAAACCATCCATTACGATTTCTTTAGGTAATAAAATAAATAATTCTAATAAGAAGTGTTTTTTTTTAAGTTTGTCAATTTGTCTTAGCTACATTTTAGAACTATATTGCACAATTTTAATTTTTTTAAAGGAAGTACTCTTTAATACGTACTCGTACATACCTACTTAAGTCTAAGAATTTTTAAAGAATTTTAGTTGTATTTATAATTACATTACGGTCTCACAAAATTGTATAAATCGTTTGAAAAAACGAAAAACTATTTAATCATTGGCACCATTTATACTTAGTATCAAATTCTCCTTTTATAAATTGTTATAAATATCATTTTAGAGATAATAATTGGCACTAAACAAGTGGTTTGAGTGGTCAGTGATAAAGACACAATGTTACTCCTGACGATAAACTGCCACTGCCAGCTTTTAATAATTCTATTTTCTGTGTATTTCTGCACAAAACTTTTAAAAGTAAACAAAGAAGAATGTCTATTTTGTCTCTGTTACCGACAATTGTAAAAAATAAACGAGTTTCAAGTTTTTTTTCATTTTGAAGCCATACCTTATCTAAAAGGACTTTCTTATTTCTACAATAATAGAAGAGAAATATTTCCATATAAACCGAGCAATTTACAGTCTTGTAAAATCGGGTTACGTTCCTAGAATAGCATTTTGTTGTCTTCATTGTTATCTTGGCAGTTATAAATTCATTAGGCATACATTATTTACAAAATCAATAATACCTATGTAGTTCCTTTATAAATCTTCACACACTGATCAATATTTGAATTTGCTCCTTACGTTACAAAAATAATTTTTGGTGTTTTTTCGCCAAAAAAGTGCCATTGTCATGGAATATTTACTTTGCGAATTTATTTTGGCTTGAAGAAAAGAGCGCATTTCGAATGATTTATGTTCGTAACTACGACAGATTCATCGGAGATGATCCACTAGATTCGGAAGCCGCACAGCCAAAAAGAGATTTTCACCCTCAGAACAGCAGCCATCGATTAACTCGGCTCCTTTTGTAGGGATTTACGATATAGTAATAATCTTTATTGACGATTATGACGTACACATACAGATAAACGTGACAAAATAAGTAATTTTTTTCACGCTGTAGAGTGTATATTCTAGCTGATATTTTGATTTACGCGACCCATAAGCAATTTCCATTTTAATCTCGCAATAACTCAGTATGTAAATTCAAAGAACAATTTCTCCGGCGTCTATCACTGAAATAAGTTACCATATTTTCACTTTAGTCTGTTGGGCTTTACATTTTCTAAATAGTGACGCAGCTGTGACTCGAAAGATTAAAGGAAAAATACGTGCCGTGGAATGACATCTAAAGATCGATATTAGAGAAGCGGGCCAGCAATTGTGCCGAAAACGCCGACTAAGGACAAGTCGCGTTTGGATTTTTCACAACAGAATGGTGTTTTTTTGATTGGCTGCGTTTAGAGTCCAGGTAAATGTTGATAATAAGTCAGTGGATAAAAACCGCGCGAATATTTCAATGATCGCCGTAATACAAAGTAAAGGATTTGAGAAGTGAGTAGAAAAACAAGTCGGGATAATGGTCGAGGAATTGCTGGAGAAATATTCAAGACAAACGAGACATATCCATCATCCTGAAATGCTTTTACTGTCTTCAAGTTTTTAGGGGTGTTCGCCAATTACCATCATGTCGCGTTATTTTTTAAGATTTACTTGTAAAATATTTTAGTGTGGAAGCAAGAACTTTTTATAATATGGGTGATATATTTTTCGCATGAGTGTAAACGTGAGTTGGAACGGACACGCGTTATTTCACTTTGTCAAAAAATAATCCACGAATTCCATGACCCTATCAATTACGGGGCGCATTCAAGAAAAAACCTTTTACTTTCCTGCAGCTTTCACAATAGTCAGCTACCTGAACTAAGCTGGATTTGAGGGCCATTTTAATATTTCCTCCCTTGTAGTGCACGGATGACAATTATTTTGTTAATTTTTTCCGTTTTAAACAAACCGACTGGAATTATAGATTTGATTCGGTGAACAATTCGAGGCAATTGAAAAAAGTAAACTCGAACACCTGAATTCCCTCCAACACGCGAATCGCTACAATGACGGAAACTTTCCATATTAAAATTCTAAATTAAAAATCACAGGGTGGAGAAATTTAAAAAGTTTTAGACGCGGATATTCAACTTTACATTACCTGACGAATTTACATCTTTATTTGTAACTTTCTTTGACGCCACTTATTCCCGATAAGAGGAAAATGAAAAACTATAAAGGAAACTTAGGAATTTGTTTGAGGTCGCCAGAAGTTTGGGAATTGGGGGCATTTTGGGGTAAAAGACGCATTGTGTTATCAATTCTGGGAAAATGATTTGAAATCGGTAAAAGAATTCAACAAGGAACGGAAGAGTTTTATAATGCAAAGCTCACTATCCACCGGAAGCTCCGTATCGAAGCTGACACCTCTGGAATAAAGATACTCGGAAAGCATGTTCTTTATGAATAAAACAACAATTTATTAGAATTAGACATAAAAGGCGCCGATGCGTTGTTTTCACCAAGTTACTAAGCTAAGGAAATTGGTGGTCTCCGCGTATTTGTTAAAAATGAGAGAGAAAAGAGCAAGTTGGAGTGGAATGGACCAAAAATTGTTTGCACACATATCATCTACCAGCAGATGCTGTTTCAATAGATCTCAAATAATAAGTATCGTGTTTGTACGGACGTGCCTGAAGCTGTCAAAGCATGTCTTGGATATATTTCGTGTAAACTGATCCTCGGTTTAAGGGGCGGTCAAAGGCGGTTTCGGTCGTCAAGCACAACCGTACCATTGTTCAACTACACAAAAAATAAACACATACCCTCGGCAAAGTTCACATGAGTAGCATCCGACAAAATTCTCATCAAAGACGTGTTGACACCTAACTACATCTAGAATTACTTTCAAACTTTGCGCAAATTCCTCAACTAAACGACTTGAACCCTGCAGCCACCGAGCCCTCAGATCATTAGCGTATTCCCAAGCTTAGCCAAAACTTACTTTGATTTGTAATTTCAGTGTATTTGTGCTTTTAGTAGTCATTTTTGCGTTTTCGATTCAAGTTGTGTTTTTACCTGAAGTTTCTTTGGGTGGCTTCACCGCGAACCCCACGTAAATATCATGTGTTTTCCGAGTGAAATGCTCTGTATGGGTGTGATCCCAATCACATTTTGTCGCTGGTTTGATCTCAATGTGATGGTATACGGTGTAGTGAATATCTGAATGCTTATCCATCCGATCGTGCATGTTGATTCAGGTGTGCATGAGTTTGGGTCGGAGAGGTTTACCAAAGCACAACCATCTGTAACTCGGTATGTGATCGTGTGCGCAGTTTGCAATTTAAGGGATGATTTTTGCAACACTCAGAACGCAGGATAACCAAGGGTTTGAAAAGGAGATTAATAAAACCCTTTAATGATAATTAATTAGGGCGCCAATTTAATTAGCACCGTGACTTTTATGGTATGTCATTCTTTGTAGAATAAACGAATTTATTCAAATGCTCTGTGTAAAGGCCATCCCGCTATAAATAACAAAATTCCTTTGTCCTGGTTCTTTAAAAAACAAAACAGGCAAATTCCTCGTAACTTTTTTATTTCCTTGAGATGTAAATTAATCCCTTCCGTCTAATTTATTATTTACGTTATTCTTGGTCCTGAAACCCTCGAAAATGCTCTCGTCGCTCATTTCCATTCTGCTAGCAGAAAATTTCAATTAGTTTCGGATAAAATCTGAAACAATTTATGCCGGTTACACTGATTGCCGCTATAGATTTAAGCGCAAACTTAGGAATCGCCACCAATTCCATAAAAATGCACCGCTTTGTAATCGGTTTTTCATAACAGTCACTTGTCAGGGATAAACTAAATAAAATGGAGATGAGGAAAGGGGCATTATTGAGAGCACAATCGATTTATTTCCCATCAAGAATTACAATTCGTTCATTGTGTTTAAGATTAATCGTTTACCGGTAGCTATTATTATCGATTATTACAAGTATTTCAATTACTTTTTTGCAGCAGACCGTTTTATTCCATAGTGGGTAAATCATTTTACACGTTATGGATAGGAATAGCGTGGCACTTTTTCAATAACCGGCCATTTATTTATTTTTACTAAAATTGGAAAATTGTGAATAAATATACAATGGTAAAAGCCATTTCCGGTTTGATTTATATTCAAAACAATTAATTCCAAAATATTTCCAACCCTCATTTCGGATTTGCCGCAAACGATTAACCCACTGGTACACCAAATAAATCAAATTGATGTTTTTATTACAAAATTTCGTCATAAAGCAATTTACTCCCTGCGTAGACAATAACCCTTATCCCACAAAACTCCGTCCCTCAAACCGCAACACGAAGCCAATATAAAATGTCTAAAACAACAATGCATCCATCAATCGCACAAAAGCAACAAAAATTTTGGTCGGCTCGGTCAGTTTCCAGATTAAATGCTCGCTCACCGAGACGGAATTATCATAAACATTCCGGGGTGTTTTCACAGAGGCAGGCCATAAATAATAGGAAAATAGGACAGGAGACCACCGTCGGTTTACAGCTTCCAAAAGCACTTCAGCAGCTCACGCTGAAATGTCTAAATCAGTCACAATTTGCCTCTATTTGCAGTTAATACCGCACTAATTCGTTAAAAAATTCAGCCGCGCTCCGAATGTATTTTAGTAATCTGACATTAAGTTCGATAAAACCGGGACAGGAGACGTTGGTGCATAATAAATGTCTCGCCGTCAACGAGTCATGCATATTGCACCGTTGCAAAGAAATAGAACAGCCACAGGATTTCTCGTTGTCACCGATTTCAAAGCTGGCGCAATTTAAAAACTGATTTCCACCAATTTTGTTTCTTTTGTGTTTTTCACAAGATCGGTGCGTAAAGTTCTTTTTATTAAAATGCCTAATTGCCGTTATTACGGAAACCAGTTCCATCAGGAATTTGCGCACTTATAACGCGGCTAATTATGGAAATGTAAGATTTCATTAATTCCAGTAACTAGCTCCAATAACTAACAGAACGTTGGTCATATTATTCATAGTGTTGTCGCTCGATCCAGAAACAAACCGGAATGTACGCAATTAAACATTTTATGTGTAAACTGTGGGAAAGTCCTGCTTGATGATTAGCCAGGAATTGCACATGATGAAGGTCAGTTCGTTTTACGGTATTAGGAACCTCTCCCGATAATGACTAAGTTTTTTAGCGGTGATTTTATAGGATTTATGGGACACTAGAACTCGTAATTGCATCCAATATATCATGTGACTTAGTTCGCAAATACATAAAATTCGGGGTTATTGCCGCCTCGGGTCCTGCATGCGATTTATTAATTTAAAAAGGGTCCTTCTTACGATGTCTCTTTGTGTTCTGACGGATTTATTTTCGTCGGGATGCAGTGCTATCTCATTACGAAGTTTTATTGCAGTTTTAATTAATTTCGGCTGTGTTTATGTAGGGGAATCAATCGATGAATTGTAAAATATGCTGCAATTGGGGTTGTTTCAGATCGGTTGTGTTTGCTGTGTTGCTCTCAAACAGGGCGCAACTTCTTTTATTAATAGACAAATTAATTCTTCGGAAATGCCTTTACTTCAATAATTAACGGATGCATATCAGTGTCAGACAGCTATTTAAATATAGATAATTGTTCCGTGATAAGAAAATATTTTATAATTTAAATGCACCTCTTGAATATCAAATATTTCCAGTCAATCCGTTTCATATACCGAAGCTTTTAAGGCGTAACAGACGAGTTTCTACAAAAACACCGACGTTGGAAGAGGACGAAGATAAGGACCTGTAGATAAATATATCGTAGGTAAAATAGTGTCAATACTTAATGGACATTATCCCCAAAAGGTATTCACTTTAGAACGTAGATGGGTTTGTTATGATAGCGCCCTTCTCAAATAAAAGTACACGTATGCGCATAAAATATTTAAAATCAATATTTTCACCCGATTTAATACTTAAAAAAATGAGGAAGACCATCTAAAATGTGGGTAACTGGTTTTCCGACCATTAACAATACCTGACCTATTTTGCTTGCCTGATTTACGATAGTCGACGAAAATGAATAGAATATTCTAAGAACAGTGACTTCTTCAAACAGAAGTCGGTGAAAGCTACCACTGCCACTAATATAGGGTTTTTCACAAAAGCCACCAAATTGCCGTCATAAAAGTTGGCCTGCAACTCATCAGAATGGTTACTAAACAGTAACTGACCACAAATTTTTATTTATAATATTCCGGCTCTTTGAGGTTGTAAATTTAAATATGAGGATCAGTGACAAGTGGTTTATTAGACTGCAAGAAGGTTGGATTTTTAAGCAAGTTCAAAGCAAAAAATTTATAAGAATAGCTCTTTTCTTAAACCTATCAACCAAAAAAAAATTGGTAAAGAAAAATTTAAGTGTTCCTACGGAATATCTTTCCGATAGGTTCGGTAGTTCTGGAGCTTTTAGTGCACAGACAATCGATAAGTAATGCAATGCGTTGAAAGCTCGATTAGAAATGATTAGACTTTTCACTTAGACTTTTGCCATTTCCAAATAATCCAAAATTTTGAATATTCTCTCCCGCAGACAAACACCATTTTAAATACATTAGAAGAGCTTTTTTATGTGTGGATGTGGACCGTTTCTTGTTCTGAATTTCGGCAAGAAAGAGTCAAGTTCGCCTTATTCTTGAGCTTTGCACCTGGTGGTGGTAGTTTGTCACTTGATCGACGCTTCTGAGAGCAATGATCATAGAATTGTGACGCCCTTTGACAGTTTTGGTAGTTTCCGGTCTTCAAGAATAATTACCGGGCGCTCCACCAATAAGATTCAAGTTCGGAACTGTTCAGGTAAAGGACATGTTGATGTGGTGGGGAAAGCGAACGCATCCGCTATACCAGAACCAGAACTAGGCAGAGAAACGTTTCAGCAGTCTGAAATAAACCGTGATAGAGGGAGTATGAGTCGCTCGCTTCGCTATTCCGTCAATTCCGGGTGCATATTCCTAACACTATCAAAGTAAAAATGCGTCGGACGGCTAATGAAGCTACGTGATAAGTGAATAATCAATGATTCGTGTTTGAGTTGGAAAGTTCCTCGGGTTTCGGGAGCTTTGCCCGGAGTTTGTTTGTGTTTTTCACCGTTGTATGGAAATCGTGACCGCTTTGTGTTCCGGAAACATTCTTTGTGACTTTTCAGGCAATATTTGGATTATCTCTCGTGGTTTTTATGTAAGGCGTCACTCTATTCATTGCAAATATAGAATTTAATTGTAACAGGACTATGTTATCCTTTAGCTTAGTTAAAAATAACCGCCGCTGTATTTTACCTTCGCAATCAATTGTAATTGAAAAATGTTGTTCTAGGAGCATTTTTCTACAGTAATAAGGATAACAGTATTTATAATATTCGCCAATAAAGTAAAATGAGTAACGACAGACTACAGCAATGGTAATGAGCTTGAACGCAAGTTTACTACACGAGCGCATCTATAACTACTTAATTTTTATAAAAACAATAATAAAGATTAGAGTACAAACTACATTTAATTTAAGTCTTCAAAGGATCAGTGCTAGGACGTCACAAGGACGTCACTAGTTCCAGTTAGCAAAACTGATTTTAAATAGAAAACACAAATTGTCACGAAACTTTTTAGACGTATATCTTGAAATCGTGTTTATTGACACACAATTCTTGTAAAATAGGAAACCAACGTAAAATCTTGGATACATGAGAGCTCAAGCTCTCAAGTTTCGCTTATAAATAGGTACACACATACGATGCTTATTTCTCCAGTGATATTAGGTGCATGCATTCAGAAATCCCATTTATGGAATAAATGTATGTACAAAAACATATTACGCTTTTAATTGAGATTGTAAGTATAGTTTCATATTTGATATTTAATTAAATACAAATCAGTCTTGTTATTTTATTAAAACTATTATGGATAAATATTGAATGAAATATATTTATATAAAATATAAATTCAATATTCCTTTGTGCAGCTTTGTAACTGTGATATAATTATTAATATTATTTTGCAGATACGTGCGCTTTTTTAATGATTGAAAAGAATAAAACGTCAAAAAATTGCTTTTAATATCAGCTTCAACACATTTAAAGCGACTAGAAGTAACAGACGCATCAAGTCACGAAAAATTCCCGTGATGGGTTTTTCTTGTTCTGTTTTGAATAGCAAGACAAAAATAAAATAAAATTATTTTTGTCTATCCTATTTCTCTCAAATACCTTGCTATCAAAAATCCCATTATTAAAAATGTTTATGAGAAAGTTATTAAAATAAGACGATCTTGTTTGTGTAGATACTTCAAATAATAGGGCTTTTCTTGAGTGGAGTAAATACCGAATAAAGAAAATGTTTTAGCATCCACTAGTTGAAAAGGTATACCTGCTCACATTTTTTGGGCGAATTTTTCAGTGAGATAAACTGTGTTATTGAAAAATAAATGAGCAAAAGTTAAAAGTTGGAAGGATAATTTTTCAGCGAATACACGTACTTTTTTAGCAGTCATCGCTAATATTTTTAATTTGTGAGACACCCCGGCGCATATATTTTCCCCAAATGAAGAGAAAATGAGAATTACAATTTAAATTGGCAGTATTCTGGCGAAAGCCGGGTCCACCGAGTCCGTGTGCCTTAATATTTATGGCTGAGTCAAGTGCAGTGCTACAAAACAGAAGTGTCTGGAAGAAAATTCTATTCAGACTGTTACTCATTATTTTATGGGTTTTTGGTGCTTTGTAATCTCCCATTTGTCGATGATGAAAGGATGTATTATGGCTCATCAAGCCCCGAAAGAGATGGAATGAACGCCGTGAAAAGTTGGCGCAAACCTCCCAGATAATGCACTTTATGAAGTGTATCCCTTGTTATACCACCGCGTTATAACTTTACTGGTATCTGGGCAATTTAGAGGCAATGGTTTGAGACAAAACGACACGCTCGAATCCGCCGTTATTTCAAAAGTACGGCGATTCCAATCCAATAAGTCAGCCGGAGCTGAATTAGTCGGGGGATACTTTAACGCAAAGTTAAATCGGTGGGATTGCCTCCAAACTAAAAGTCACTCGAAGAAATTGACGATATTTCAATGGCATTCGTCCGCAACAGAACGCAGGAACCTGTTTCATAATCGAATCGGTTCTATTTCCACTCGACCACTCCGTCCTTAACTGGCAATTTTTTAATATTTAATATGAGCCACGAAGCGTCTGGTTTGCTGTTGGCTTTAATTAAAAAATTACTTATCTCTTCCCTGCAACAACAATAGAATCTCAGGTTTTCCTGCGACTTAAAAATTAATCTATCAAACGGGCGTTCGAACCAAAGTGCTGTCCAACACTGAAAAGCATCCTGCCCATTATTGTTGGCATCCCAGAACGCTGGGACGTAATGGTCTCCAGAGCAATATAAAAAACTTACTCATTTCACGGCTGTTATTCATATTGAAAGGAACGTTTTTCACTTCCAAGGTTTTGAACTTTTGTTTCGCTACACGTAATTAATGTCAGGAATTGTATTCCACATATGTGTAGCTACAAGGAAACCTGAAACTTGATTTTTTCAATTCCAGTAGCGAAACCATCAAGATACAAAAATCTGGAAACTCCGTTACAGAAGCCAATGTGATGGCTTAATTAAAATCCTAAAAACTAAATCGGCATTGAGATAGAACAGAGACGTTGGAATTTTACAGTTTGATTTTAATTACAACTTCTCCGCTAAAAGCAAATCTTTTTTATCGATCTTTTTTCTTTACAAATGAAGCGCGACACTGCCTGCAACTTGGATATTTTATTTAAACCTACGTTTTGACGGAGGAAACGACTTTTTCAGCGGACATAATGAAAAATGGAGAATGAAATTTATAAATATTTAATTCGTTCATCAACAACAAACGTTTTAGTGATCGAACAATTCCCAATATCGTGGAAACTGAAATTGTTTTTAAAGAATTGCAGAAAAAAACCTATTTACATCTCAATCAATTTTTTTCGTTCCATTGCGTTGACGGCGCAATTTTTAATTTAATTTTTTAGATAATGAAGACTAAACAAGCTGTCAGACACAACATGATTGGCAACAACCCGTTTTCTTCAGGTTTTTGTACAAAATCTATAAAACAATGAGTAATTTGAGTGTTGGCTTAGCTTTTCGCTGATAGAGCTTTCAGATAGAAACTGACAGGTTTCCCCTATTTTCACCCTTATCTAAAAAATTACGAGTGGCTTGATTCGTTTGGTAAATTTTTGGTGTTCTTTAGGGGTGGAATGAAGTGAGATTTTTACTCGGATCGATGCTCATTATGCTCATTAATATAAAATCTTGGGTACTGTGGCACCGCATTGTTATCCGTACAATAACCAAATTAACAACTTTATAGAATCGTTAATGAATTTCAATTAAACGTGATTGTGTCAGCTGTTAACTCGATAATTGCATCAACATTCAACAGCATCAGGAATGCTACGTTTCAATCTCGTTTTTAACTGTACTTTATGATTCCGAGGTCATCGTTAAAGTCATATGTGTATGTATCTGATTACATGAGTTGTTGAACTCTGGAGTAATTAGAAGCAAAATGGGACTTACAGTAAATAATAATTAATGATTTTCTTTTTTCGAGTTGGTGAGTTGCCTATCAGTGCTGTCTGAGGTTGATAGGCCTTAATTGATCCAATTGAGGCGATCGGTTATCTATTAAACGGAGCGGTTCCAAACATCGTGCACTATTAACAATGCGACTTAATAGTTGATTGACAATTGAACTTCTTTCAATAATTGCAAACTCTCCACATTATATTAAAACCGAACGTCCATCAATCGTGAGAAACGTCAGACGCAATATTCGAATCGTTCATCAGCTGCAAGCATTAACGGCGGGTTTATATCAATTGATTTTTACACTTTCTTTTTACCGAGCAAATTCTAAAGAACCATCAACTGCTTTCATCAACCTATTGCTGAGCCATCAAAATGATACGCCGAGAGGCTGGCTTAGTCACTACTCACATTAAGGCTATTACTTAAACCCGTGTCAAATATAAAGCCCCACCTGGATCCACTAATGTATCCTAGACCCATCAAATACTAAAATCGAAACGCAGCGTTGCTCAAAACTTCGGTAATGTTTTTTCGACTCGTGAAAATAACTGATTCGGCTCTCGTTTAAATCGCTTTGGGCGAAAAGTCGTTAATCTTGAACGTAAACTTATTAAAAGGCATAATGAAACTTAAACATTCGAATATTTTTCATTAAAAAATTAACTGGCGGTCATTACAGCCTCAAAAATGGCGTAGGCGTGAGTGCAACAGCCGGGGTCCCACTTTTACAACATGGTAATTAAACAGCATTAAAATCATTAACACGCTCATTTGGAAAAATCTTGCTGATTACAGCAAAGTTATTATTTTGATTATTGCCCACGCCAAGAATGGCTTTTTCTGGGCACCGCGCTGTATATTTAGATTAAGTTCGTGTCTAAAGTTTATCGCAGATATAATTAAATAGTGCAATTTATTGTCGTTTTATTTAGATGAAAACGCACAATTGCCATTCACCTCCGAGCGGTTTCATTGAATATCTTTCGAATCGACATGCAATTAGAAGGAAATAAGAAGACTGCATATACACGACATGGTGTGTAATTAAGTGCAATATTGCGTGTTCACCTACAAACGCGGTTTGGTTAAAACTATTCACGTCTCAAGCGCGATTTTTCTTTCTGAAACCATGCTTCAGTTTTTCCAGTGATTGTTTCAAATACGCAGCTCCTGTTTGCTGAGGAATTCGTTCCTGGAGTTAACTGTATTATGAAGTAAACTCGTGCATAATAGGCTTGCTTAATAATAAATTTAATTTGGTGTTGCACAAACGGTGCGTCGGCTGGTGTCGAGTGGATAAGGAGTGGAGGAGTGTAGAACATAACTGTGTCTAAACTCGAAATAATCCTCTTTCTGTAATGTCTCAGACGCTGCCAGCTTCAAGTGACTATTGTTAATAAAGGCTGGTGACAGCGGCAGTACGAGACCCCACATATCTCCAGCTCGTTGAACTGTTCTCTAATTTCGAACAGTCAGACACTTATGTGCATTTAATTAATAAACTGTGTAATTGTGAAGAGCAAAAATGATTAGCTAAAGCGGATTTAGCTACTAGAGTATTTAATAACCCATTTTAGTTCGGTGCTTTATAAATAGATGGATAATCGTGTATGTATTCTTTAAATTTAATTATACTGAGCACTTACCTTTGTAAGGTTTCTCAACTCAAAACGTTCAATACATGTATTTTACATTAATTTATAAGTAAACTAGAAGCAAAAGCATTAATAAACATTCCGCTCGACAAGTTTTACTTTCTAATCATTGATTATAAATATTGACTGTTTCTCTAAAATTTATCTAACGCAAACAAGCATCGCTGTTATCAATATTCCACGATTTTCAAGTGGATCATCACTGGAAATTATTATCACTTTATGAAAAACCAAATATTTATAGTTTATTTTTATGTCTTGATAACATTGTTTAACAAATTTATTTTTCTAACTTTGATGGAATAATCTTTCAGTAAAAAGTAGAATCAAAGAAGAAGAACATTTTTTAACAAGGAAAGGTAGTAAAAATCTTACAAAAATTACATGCATAGAGAGAAAATTAATGATTTCTGTGTGAATAGGTATTAGTTTTTTGAGATAAAATATAACGCAAAAATGTCGTTTTAGCGGACTGATTCTGAATAATTAGATAAAAAAATGTATTTTTTCATTTTGACTTTTGTAAATGTGTATCCATGTTTTTGAGCTAAATAAAAAGTTGTAAACAGGATTGAAAAATCTTAATTTTTTAGCTTTTTGGCACGTTTTGCATCTAGCAACCCGACAAAAAGAGGTTCCTTCAAAAATTAGTCAAAAAATCTTTAAATTACATAAAAACATGTTTAATTTTTATCTTTTTGGAAGATTTAAGTCAGTTATTGAATTCAAAACTTGTTTTTTTATAAATTGGCCCGAAAAATTAGTAAGTAAAGTCCAAAAGAACATTGTTTTAGCAGGTCTAATAAGGCAAGTAATTATTTCTGGAAATTTCGTAAAAACTTTCGAAACAGCCGAACTAGGTCGAAACTGTTTTTATTTTTGCCTTTTTTGAACTCATAATTACGTTGTTGAACTAAAAACTCAGCTTTTTTAATAAACACTATGCCCTAACGTTTAGTAAATTTTGTAGCTGGAAACGCTATTATTCTTAAACGTTTAGTTTTTTTAGACAGAAATTTCGTGAATAGAAAACATGCCAAAAATTACATTCCAAAAGTTCTACAGAGTGAACAATAAGTGTTCTAAACTCTTAGGAAATTGTAGGTATTGATGTATACTTCAGGTTTCATTTGAAATTGCTCTTCTGATATGCAGTTCGGCATTGTTTTATAACATTTTCGGATTCAATTGACTTAGGTAATATTTCTCTGTTGATAAAATATCTTTATTATCTCTATGATCGTCGCACATCACACTATAATAAGATTTAGGAAAAAAATACAACTGTTTGCTTTTTTAAATCATAAGTAGGACACTGCTGTCGCTTCGTAAACAGGACTAGGCTTAATTTAATAAAAATGGGTCCGCTGTTGTTAACTAGTCTATTTTTGCAAAGTAATCGTGGTCACATCAGGCCAAAAATCTTCTTAGTCGTCACCGCCTACCTATTACGTTGAGTTACGACTACCCAATAACATGGAACTAATCAATAGTATGCCGGAAAAATTCAATGCTTTAGAAAAAAATCTCCACTCTTATTAATTCGTCGTGAAGCGGTAAATAATTCTATCAACATAATGGATAAGTCTGAAAGGTGCTATTTCACAGTCACTGTAACGTTAGCAAAACCGTTTAATAATGACGGTCTTCTCAATAATATTAAAAGCAAGCACCCTTTTCTCCGCTTTTGTTGTGACGAACAATTGAATTCGTGCATTGTTCTTTTTGTGATTACGTAGGTACTTATATGGTGTACCTCTTGACGATTAGTTTCATGCTTCGTCGGAAGAAATTATTTTCTTTTAATAAAGTGAAAACAACTCGGTTGTAAGAAAAGTGGTTTCATAGGCTTCATTAAAATCATTTTATGGTGTGATACTTTGTGTAAAATTAGTAGAAGCCGATTTTTTCACAAATTACTTTATAACAAATGACGTTCATGAGACACGGCAGTGAAATGGAAATTGCGCCGGTATTTTATTACACAATTTACTGATTTAAAGAAGAGGAATAAAGGAATCTGGATTATTTAGAGCTTTGCGGTTGCTGTTAGCAAGAAGAGAGAAAATAAATGCGATAAATTGTGATTTGTGGTACAATTTACCAGTCAGAATAGTAATATAATTTGCGATATGCCTTGATTTATTCCTGAAAACTCTGAAGTCGCAATCTGGAAACTACATAGTTGCTGAACCGTGTTTAAAATTATTTTTAATTCCTGAATATCTTTGTTGCAGATGAAGCCTCCGTGCAACTGCTAACAATGGTCCCTAAATTAGTTCAAGTGCTAAGTGTTTTGTGTGTTGTGCAATACGGAAAAGCGGCTAGATGGTCACACTCTGCAATGCTCAGCCCGGACTATCGACTTCTTTGGTCGTTAGGGCCGGGACCTCAAGACATCACGTTTGAATTGCAAGTGAGGACTCTGGGATATGTTGGGTTTGGCTTTTCAAAGGATGGACGCATGACAGGGGCTGACATGGTCGTCGGATGGGTGGACAAAGGACAAGTCTACTTCCAGGTTAGCAGGATTTTCATTCTTTTCAAACGGCCTTATTTCTATTAAGTTTTGAATAAAAACATTTGCGACGCCAGCGTTATCTGCTCTTTGTAGCCGTGTATCGTATGCACCCACACATGCACCCACTTAGGCTAGAGTGGATATCGGCATAATGAAGTGTAAGTGCTAACTTAATGGGTTTCAGATATAAATAATAACAAACAATTGTGTTGTAATGTTGAAATAAACACGTCCCGAATGTAAATAACTGACTACTGGATGAGCTCTCATTCTCAAGTGTAAACTTGTTCGATGTTTTATGTAAAAATATACAAAAAGTTTACAAGTTCAGTGTGACACCACATGTCCATAATCTCTTGCCGTCGGATTTAAATTAAAACTCTAAAGGAGAAGTGAGTCAAGACGTCCGGTTATATTTAATTTCAATATTTTTGGTTTTTGCCTACATTTTTGTTCCTTTCCACGTGTTGGTGATTTTACGCGTTGCACTAGATTTAACAAACAAATCAAATGCAACGAACCGAACAAAGTACCGTTCATTATCAATATTTTATCGTAAAATGTTGAACTATTTTAATACACAAATATGTACCAATTATTTAAAATGCACAAAACCTGATTTGTTTATCGTAGAATGTATGATTTTGTAATCACATCTCCAAAACAGAAAATGTCAAATGAGTTAAAGAAACGTGTTTTTTGTGCATATGTTCTAAACGATCTATATTTAAATTGAAAAAAGAGGACATGAAAGTCCTCAGAGAGGTGCTTTAAGTTGAAAAAAGTGAATTCGACTCCACTTACCTACCTTATGCTTCCAATTAAAAAGTTAAAATTACTTTTGTTTCAATCTTGTGCGAGGAAAGTTTCTGTTTTAGAATATATTGTATACAATCTTGTACTCATAGATCCAGTGAGTTTTTTATGCTTAGGGTCAGTTTACGGAAGGTTGAATTAAAGTTAATTCGTTGTTAAAAGTTAATTTGCGATTAGTTTGCGAATCTGAGCATCGGATTGTTTCAGTTTTGGTCGTTTGATGAGTTAATCTGGCGTTTGATTGCAATCAATTTCTGTATACCGGCCCTTAGCAGCTTATAGTTATAGTATAATTAGATTGTTGCATTTAAAATGTTTTTTTAATTAAACTTTTAATAATAATTTTTGGGTTGAATTAATTTTATTAATCAAATTACTACAGTTTTTTAAGGGCCTGATTTCTGGAAGTGAAGAATTTATTGAAAGCGCTTTCGTCCGGACAAAAAAAACATTTATCGTAAAAGCATTTTTATTTTCTGTTATTTGGTATCAGCTTATTAATCAGTCAACAGTACCAAATGGTATTGTTAAAAATGTGCGGTTGTGAATATTTAATTCATGAGCAAAATTTTCACAGAAGCAAAGCAATCGTAGCTTTAGGTTCGGCGATTTCGTGAGCAACAACAAATGATTTTTGTATGTCGGTGCGCAAAATTGCAGTTGAGTTTGCACGAAGTCCATCTTGTGTGCAGCATAAGTGCAGCAAGAGCGAGTGTTGCGAGGTGAGCAATGTTCTCCAGCATCTTGAAACAAGTTTTTCCTTCGCATATTTTTCTTTAATCTTCCGTGGGTGTATGTCCTTTTTATCCGGTATATGTCCAGAGAGATGGTAATAGCAGATAATCTCTATCCGAATATCGCATAAATAACCGTAAACAGTGCCTCCCAGGACCGGCGGTCATAACCGTATACCTGGTCTGAACGCAGCAACAGCCGCATATTAACATAACGAGTTTCACTTCGCTATATCATCCGACTGTCATCTAAAACTGTATGCTAATATTTCCATTCCATTGCAAATGCACCTTTGTTTAAACTATCGCTGCGTGTATCACCGGTTATAAATGACCATCCAGTAATAATATAATAGGGTTTGCTGCGTAACACAGGCGCAACATTCATCTCGGCCGATTGAGGAACAAGCCGAGAACTCCGTCAACGGTTCCAATCTTCACGCCGAAGAAGTTCACATAATACTTTCATGTAAAGTAGCCCTGGGCTTTCTAACCAGCTGCTTTATAACAATCGTGGGCGGTTGATACCATCAGCACTTGGTCAATAAAATTCCATTGAAGAAATGGGCGTTTTAAATAGATCACACTGTTTGAAATATTTAGTTTGGGCGCCTACAAAGGAAATTGTTTTTTTCATTTGCATCTCATTAAATTAAGATGCGAAACAAGCATAGGGTGGATCAAAGGCCGACTCTAGAGCACGCTAAAACAATTATTGTCAATCGTTCTAGACAGATATCACGCTATTTATCCACGAAAAATATGATTTGAAAATGCCGAGACAGCTGGGGCTAATAGACAATTCGCGTGGCTTCGCCATCTTGCCATACAAAGATGGCTGCTTTTAAATTATAATTCAGTTATTAACGTCAGGGTAATTGATTGATATCAGCCGCGCTCTCAGTCGTATCTTTTTCCCATAGATCAAGATAGAGTTTAGTACTTTTTTACGAACCAAACTTGCGTCTACTGGCTAACAAGTATCGAAAAGTTGCCTAATTAACCAATAGAAGGGTTTATGATGAAGGACCGACGCCTCTGGGGTCCATTGTGTGAATCACATCTTACAGAGTCTGTATTTTATAGCAGCTGTATGATAATGTGGAACATTTAGATCGGAATCTTGTCGCTGCCACTTTGTGACCGAGACTCGCACACAACTTCGTGTTCTGCTCCACCGAAATACACATTCCACGCTCGACTCAACTCCATCTTAACAAATTCTTACAATTAAAGAAACAAACACAAAGATAAATCGCACAAAACTTCACATTTGCAAAAATTGCCCAAATTTGTAGTTCGTTCCGATTGAAGATTAAATATTTCGAACGAAAACAAATGTGGCAAGGTAGGGAATTTACCAAACAATAACAACAAACAACGCGTTTTCCTTACTAAAAGGGAATATTGATCGAGTTAATACCTCTCATATTTCTCCCGAATTTCGACATTATTTATGCAGCTTGCATATTTTTTCAAGTCGAAAACAGACACGGCTTATCTGTTTTTCTGCAAACCCGCGCAAAGGACGAACTGCGTTTTGTATATAAAAATTATTCTCATTAATTAAGAAAAGTTATCTCTACAAATTTGTTGCAGTGGATAAACATCTTTATGTCCTTTTGTAAGCATTTCTCATAAAGTTGAGGCGTACAATTTCCTAATTGTATGCACTTATTTACTGTAATCAAGATGTAAAATGCATGATTTTATTTGACAAATAATCTTCATTTGGCAAGTTGTAAAAGTAAGCCACTAATTTATATCTGGGGTCAACAAAGTTATGTTGTTCCAGTCGAACGTGCAGAGAATTACACTTCCACGTCAAGTGAGAAAATCCCTTTTTAATGAGCACCCAGATTCGGCTCATTTTATGCGCAGTCTCGGAAACAGGGCCTTAATCTACCTGAATTTCAGAGTTATTTAAATATATCACCTTTATTACGTATTTTAATTAAGCTCGACTGTTATTTCTACTGTTTTGACTACGTTATAAATTTAGCGGATATGGCGGAATGTGGCGGAATTATTATTAATCTGTATTTTTTCAAACCCTTGCTGTTAAGCCAGAAACCAAAATTAAAAATTAAGTTTCCACTTGCTTAAGCAACCATCTTGGTGGTAATAAATAGTCCACCATTTGCCCGTTCGAACAAGGGCATTACGGTTTAAAAATTTATCTTGGAATAATGCGCATATGAATAATTCAAGAGCGCTACTAGTTTCTCTTACGGGAATATTATCTTGAATTAATACTGGATATTGCTATACCCACTACCAGTTCGATTTATTTGTGTTTGACGTTTCCAAATTGAAAAAATTCACATTTATTCATTAGGCGTGACACTAATCCTGATAAATTTTGGGAAACATTTTTTTCCTTCGGTTATTAGGTGTGTCTAATTGAGAAATAAAACTCGTTGGAACAGGGTTTCCTTTTCGGTCATGGTTTTAGCAAAAATGTGGATGGTTTAAAAAGCTTAATTGGAGTTTTTGAGGACATGGCATGATCCGCGTGATTATCTCAAAGAGCATCCATTAAATTATTAATAAATTTCTCCACTAATAGTTTCCCAACAAAAACACCACTTCATCTAGAACAGTTTAACGATGTTGGAGTTTCATCCAACTGCGTTGTGCTGAGCATCGACTTGTTCCTAACGAGTGATTCATCACGCCGCGTATGGAGCTTATCTCTTGGGGTTGCCGATGACTTCCTTCGACGCATAACCACCAACGGCGTCGCTGTTCCACCCCCACAAATATTTCAGAGGAAATTTCCACGAGTTGGGTTGATTTTTTCAGACGGCGCTCGCTTTAATTTTTCCTTACAGCGCTTGTTGTTTGCTTTGATAGATATCAAATACGGCACACGGAACTGGAGCGAAGCACGATCGATAATTTATAAGGATCTTCGGGAATGAATGATTCCAGTCAACGCCTCTTTTGCACCACGATACCGGCTTTGTGTAATGAAAAATCGAAATCAATTTTCCGGTTATATCGTATGATAATTTTCACGTACAAGTTTTTACAGCCTTGCTTCAGATCAGGGATTCAGATACAAGACGTATAAAAATTTTTGGAATAACGATCTCGGATAATTGAGGATGTTAACATGAAGATTAATGTTAAGTGTCTATTACATAACTTCTGCCCATTGCCTTTCCTTAATTAGACAATAAAGAATAAACATAACAAGGGCAGCTGCTCGTCCTATTCGGAAATTTTGTGCGTTTCTTCCACAATTCCTGACATATGTCTTTCTTTAATTCGAATAGCAACAAAATGTTTGGATAATTAGTACCAAACTTTACTAAACGGTGCGGGAATTCCAAGTATTTAAATTGATATCAATCGATATCAGGCTTGTGGGCAGACATTAGTATTTGTTTCCATAAAATGAAGAATTCAAGACGTTTGCATAAATTTGGCTCGAAATATTTTTAATATGCGATAGAGTAGGGTTTTTGTGGGTTCGGTGGAACAGTAGCAATGTGTAACATGTGGTTCCTGTTTGGCATCGTATATTAAATTTTTTTAGTTTTTTTTAATATTAATGTGAGTGGACCAATGAGGCTCTTTTAACGAATCAAGCCATTTCAGATGAATATTTTAGTCGCGATCAATTTTTTGTCGAGAAATTTAATTAATAGGGAGACTAATTAGTATGCAAAACGTACCCACATATTTTACACTTTTAAATTAACAGTTTAGGAGTTTCTCTAATTATAGGAGCAGGAAAGTGCGGTATTATCCCAAAATTGCCAAAACACGAAAGAGTTTGGTTTCTCTGGCTGTGAAGAGTAGTTCTGACTGTCTATGAAATAATTATAGTAATAGAATTTTCCGGCTTGATTAGAATTTATGAAGCTAGATGCCCGCACTTATTTAAATGAAATTTCAACACTGAATTCGTTTTGTCACTCGGTTAAATTATAACATTTTATCGGTGGTTATAATTTAAATAATTACATCGCCTTTGGAGGCAAATGATAATAATTTACACGTTATCTGACGATGGGAATCTTTGCCACCGACCACAATTTTTAACAAAACTCGACGTGTAGTTAAGGCAGGTTGCAACCAAACAGGTTTATCTAATTGATTATTTTTTCCAGTGAAAAAACCTTAATTAAATTCCTTATAAATGCCTATTAGATGTTTACCAGTCGCAGAATAACAGGTAGCTTAGGAAATGATATAAATTATACCGTTATCGACGCCTCATATCTTTCCACTTACAGTTTCACTTGTTTTAACTGCACGAGGTGCCAATGGTTTCTTTATTCAAATTTGGGGCTTTCGAACAGTGACAAACACTCAGAACGAACTCATTAACAATTTTCGGCTTGATGACTTATTCTTCCAACGTTTAATTGACTTTTTTATGACGGGAACTGTTAAAGATGCGCAATCGAGCCAGTTTATTGTTGAATAACATTAACTTAATCAGAAAATGAGAATGCAACGAACGATTGCACGCTCACCTACATAACTCCATAATAATAACCTTGTGGCATTGGCCTCAAGCAGCAATTAATCAAACCGACGACCAGGACTCATGTACATCATTAATTTTAACTTCTTTTACAGTTTACTGTTAATTCGTTCAACTAAACAGGAAATTTTCAAGCATTACGCACGAAATATTATGGTTTAGTTTTTAGCGGCAAAATTGCGACTCACTAATAGCCCAGTTTTGATTTCAAAACTTTTAACAACAACAACGTATTGCATTAACATCATACACCTGCATTACTCGAAACCTGAACCTCCAGTTGTGTCTTGATAATTGATATGCATGATGATGCATGTGAGTAAATGTGCATTTTATTTCTACTAATGTACGTTTTTTCGGATCATTTGAATAACTACCCGCATTAAGTTTTAACAGAAAAGATAGTCATTCTGTGTCTATTTAATAAATCGTTTAAACGCCTCTCACAATTAGGTCCACACATACGAAAATATGTTTCGTAAAAACACCGGATGTTCCAGCTAATGTCTCGGTTATTAATAAATCAAATTATTTCAAACTTGCAACGGAGCCAAAAAATAAAAGTATGGAATTTTTTAATTTTTTGGTCACAGAAAATGAAAAGCACGATTAACGACCCACTGGACTCTTCGTTACAAGTGTGAAGAATAAAAAAGGTTAGACTCGACAATTCTCGAAGCTGAAGCTGGAGTATACGTGTTTGGAAGTGACTTGAGCGTGATAAATAAGTTGTCATTAGAATGGAATATATTACCCATTCAAAAGCTGTAATTAAGCGATTTAGGCAGTCGGTTATCCGCGAGATAAGACAAAAGCCGTGAAGGTACCAATAATACTCTCTCAGCTTAGCTGGCTTATTATGCATTCCTAGATAATGGCAAATGTAACACAGCAGTCTCAATCTTCCGTCAAGTCTTAATCTTGCGTTTGACGAAAATAAAAAAGTAATGGCGACCTGCGCTGTCGTCAATTTCGTTGAAGTGTTAATTATTCAGGCGTGTGTAATTTCATCCAAAAAAGTTGGGTGCTCGTATCTTCCCACAGAGATGTTCCGACTTCGATAACAGTTCTAAAATTCTGACAAGAGTTTTCTAGCCCGGTGGTAATCGAGACAAGTCGTCCTAATCAACTCATTTGAGTCGAACAGGCTAGGTGGCCGTAAACTCCAGTGTCAATTATTTCTCTGCAACTTTCTGTGGACAAAAGCCGGTGCCAGAGAGGCCGTAAATTAAGGAGTGGCAGGATGGCTACGGACCGCACACATTAAGTGATCTTGCATAGATACGCATGCGTCTTAAAAATAATTGACCATTCCTGGCAATAATTTGAATCTTAATGGTTTATTGCAGTGGAATAGATCCTAGATAAAATCGTTAGCATACGGGAAAAAGCACAGTTTTACCGCCGAGGCGGGCGCAGCTGTCCGCAGTTGCCATATTTTTACACAATTAATTTGTTTTGTCTCGTACAAATCTTACAAGACTTTGCGATTTAGTAATTAATCGGTTCTTGGGGCGCGCAAGCGAGACGACTGTCCTTCCTTGTTCCATCACTGCCCTTTTATCGACGAGCTCCGGAATCGAGAATGATGGAACGTGGTTTCAGGCCATTCGTACTGCATCAAATCAGAATAATCGTATCGAAGCTAACGGACTTGTCACATATTCTTGAGGCTTCAATCGGTTGGAGTAATTTTATTTGTGTAGTCTCGTCACAGAAAATGTAGATTCATTGGGTGTTTAAATAGATAACTGATGTGTAGTCAGGAGGAAATAGATTTGTTAAAAACAGGTACAAAAGCGATTTCTGTGAAATCATTGTACGCTTGAAAGCATTGTTTCAAAGGAGTCTCCTGTGGGAGGTCTAATGGGTGAATGTTCGATTATATGTGTATAAGAAGTTATCACACTTCACCAGAGCCAACATCCACATTTTCCTGCAAAAACTCCACAAACAGGTAAGAAAATTGAACGGTCGGTGGTTGTTGGTTCTAATGCCTCTGCTTTAATTATTTGTTTTACGAGACGTCATTATCGGAGAACACGCGCACATAAACAATTGTAATAGACCAATAAATTTGCTCATAATAAAACAGGTTTGGATAATACAAGTCATTTTCTGGATAAAAACTTTTAAGAAGGCACTGGCTACGCTATCTTTTATGGCCACTCAACTTTTTCTGTTTTGAGATATTTATCATGGCCATTAATCAGATTTTCATTACCGTTTCTTATTTTTTCATAAATAACCACATAATGTGGTTTCCAAGTTCCCGATTCTCGCAGGCTAAAAGGACAGGTGTGGAGCTGAATGTGATTAGTGCAAACCTGTACACGTTTAAGAATTTTTGCAATTCTGAAAAAGTTAAAACTCAAAAAAATAATGAATTTTCAAAAATAACTGTAACGACGTTGTTGCTCCTACTAATAATTGAGAGATTATAAAAGCAAAAATGTAGACATCAGGCCAAGAAAGCATTATATTTGTTCATCGTCGTGTCAGAGAATAATGCGTTTTTAATCTCAGTGGTCGAACTTGAGTAGTTCCTGAGAAGTTCATCTTTGCTCGTGAGAATTAATTAACACACTTTGTAGCGTTCTCCATATGGTGCAGAATGATTAGGCTTTTTTGCTAGCCGCAGTTGGCACACTTCACAGTAACACGTATTTAAGCTGTCGGCCTTTATTACCCTAGACTCTCATAAACAACGCCTTTTCTCATCTGAAATGAAATCAACTAACCGCTGAAACGTAATTAGGAAGTGCTTAATCGCACTGGAATAAAGAATAGGGAAAACTGTTTTTTTTTATTTTTTCCAAGTTCTAAAAAATGAATTTGCTGCTTTTTAGTCGATAGCTTGAAGCGCAGAATGTTAACATCCCTTGTCGGATTGTTGTTGCCAAAGCGGGGCTAAGAACTATCGGACACGCGTCATAAAATAGGCCGTTGTAGTCAATTTGCAGTTTTGGTCGTTGAGCACCGAAATAAAAGGAAAAAATGCGTATAATGAACGAAAGCTTGTTTTCCTTGCTTTCTTCAAACTTTTCGCAACATGGATTTTTCTAGATTCCGGTTATCAATTTCCTTACAATCTTGTTATTGTTACAGGATCGCCATGTTAAGGATTCTCCTGTAAGTTCTCGGGATAGAGAACCGGAAGTGGATCCAAGCCAGGATTATCAACTTCTGTTGGGTTATGAGAACCACACACATACTGTGTTACGATTCAGGAGGAAACTTGATACTTGTGACCATCATGACATCCCCATCACGGTGAGTCGGCTCTTAATACCGGTAGAATTTATTCCCCATATGGCCACTCGAGTTATTTTTACCCAAGAATGTATTTCCGCTTTCTTGTGTTTAAGTTTTTTGCTCGTATCAGTCAGTAAAATTGAATTAAAGTTTTCTCCGGTTTCTCTAACAAGTACAGCACGTACTTAACACCTCGAGCAAGATATGAACAAAATGAAACCAAAGGGTGGGGTAGAAACATCCATGAGTCGAGCTTGCCTGAGCTAACGAGTTTTATTGAACGAACACGCGAGTTGCTCGAGTAGGAGTTTGCTAATATAGAAGGAAATATATTGGAAAAAGTATAAAGTATGATGAGTCTCAACCTTCATGCTTCAAAAGGGAAACTTATTCAGCGATTTCACCGCTTCATTTACATTAATTTAAGGTAGTTTTCCTCTAACTCACCTTATTCAAAAACTGACAAAATTTAAACAATGACCCAAACCTTTAACGACAACGTGACGTGTTACATTGTTCGTCAAACTATTAACATAAACGTAAATACTATCACGAAACAAGATATGTACTTTAAAACAACTGAATTGTGTTTCCAAGTTGTTTTAATTCTAGATGTGAAAACTTTGTAACCGGAAGTCTGCCTCAAAAATGACAAATAGCCGAAAGTTTGCTTCCTTCCATTAATCTTGAGCAATTTTTACGGCACCAAGTAATAAATTAATAAATACCTACCTAATAATTTTGAATTATTAGTGTTCATAGATGATGTAATTTGCAATAAAGCTTTTTCAAGCCGCACTATAAAATTAATGGCGAAAGCGGTTTAAGTAAATAATGATCTGAGTTAAAAACTGCCACAGAATACAGTCTCCTCAATTGAAAAAAAAATAGATAAAAGGTTAAAATTTGGCATCAATTCTTTGTCCAAGAAACCGCCGAATTTCATTAATCATTGCCTCAAATATCACCACCTGTTAGCAATTTAAACTTTGGAATAAAATATTGAAAAGATACAACCTTCATTTTTTGATTAATTTTCCGACGCTAAAGTACAGATTGCACAGAGTTATTGTACCATCTCATTTTTGCACAACTACGAGTCCGCAGCTTTCATAACAAAATTCTTAAGGAAAAAAGTAATACGTCGTACAAGTACCTGCCTACAAAGTGTTTCTTTGAATGTTATTAAAAACTCAAGCACAAACTGTTGGATTTGCTTTGTGAGATTTGGAAACAGAGTTCAGAAATGTGCGATTATTATTAAATCGAAAACCAGTATTTTGAAAGGGAGCAAATATTTGTTATTGAGATCTGAGATCAATACTTGAAAACTGTGGTAATAAAGGAAAAGTTCCATTTTCGTGGAATAGTCTGCCGATATTATCACGTTGTTTCCTAGATTTATAGCTCGGCAGTAACGTTTTAATTAATTAAAGGTTCTATGAATTAGGCAGTTGCCATGAGTTCCCGTCGTTTTCTATAAGCCTACATTGAAAGCGGAAACGCTAATCGCCTCCTATGTCCGTAAGAAATTCCTTAAATATTTACACAGCATTCAAACCTACCGAAGGCATAATTCTCGCCTGAAACCGATCGTTGTGAACCGGGCAAACAAAGTAATTGGGTAAACCCAAGGGTTGATCTTTCGATTGGAGAGGGTTTAACTCGAAGCGTATGTTTTAGTCGGAGCTCCAATTAAATTGTAATTTTTATGCTCCGGTCCTTTGTTTGGTGTCATAATGTGGCAAAACTTTTTTTCAGAACGATACGATGAGGGTAGTGTGGGCTTTCCACTCGGAGGAGCCTGTGGGGGGATCAGTGGGTCCAAACTCATTGCCACAACATGACGTCGAATTCAGAGGAACCCAGTCGCTTTATTTGGTTCAGAGGGCCGATCAGGAGGCTCCTGGGCCTGAAGAAACGGCAAGAATTTGGGAACTGCGGAACCCGGCGGTGGAACCGCCAGCACCTGCTGAAAACTTGTACTGGTGCCGAGTTTTCAAAATTCCTGTCATTACCAAGAAGCACCACTTAATTCGGGTGAGTTCCGATTATGATGAAGTTTAGCGTCGGTTTTCCGCGGTCGCTTTCCGAGTTAACCACAGCTGCAATTTCAACTGAACTCGATTTCGTTTTTACCATTCGAGTTGACGTTGTTGGCATAATTTTTCGATTTGAAGACTTCAGATAAAAGTTTCCTCGGATGTAACTTTAAAAGTCCCCGGTATCGGACCGTTATTGAAACAATCCCATCCATATGAAGACACCTTTATCCTATTTGTAAATCCCAACAGAGAGAAAGCTCCGAGACGTTTTCACGTGTCGCTCATGTTCAAATCTCCAAGATATGACATGCAAATTGCTTAGTTTTGAACTCGCTTCACGGATTTGCAAATAATATTATGCGTACGTCGCAGGGGTGCGTCGCCGACATACGAATTCATACGAATTTTTCACTTCTTTGTTATTTAAATTTCAGATTACGTGAAATTATATTTCTTTGATGCGTTCAACTGGCTTGCGTTTGTTCACTTATTGTAAATGGGGTGCGAGCTCAAAAGATATGAAGGGCTCGGTAATATTCAAATATTGATCTCCTTAGTCTGACATTAAAGCAACTAGCAACCCCAATCCAAGACATTTACGTAAATATTTTCCTTCCGTCCATTCTTTCTCAAAGAGGATGGAAGAGGCAATCAGGAGATGTTCTTATCGCTTGATGTTTCTGCCAAAATTATTACACCACAATATTTACCATTTGACTGAAATATTGGACTATTTTTGGCACTCGAAGATAGAAAAATAACCCAGATGTTATTAACAAACAACAATTTTTTCTGGTATTTATCATCGTGGTGCTTGCAAATTCTACTGTATTTTTTAAAAGTTAGTCGTTTTTATTTCATTTTTGTGTTGTCATTTTGTTCGATTTGACTTACTTTTAAAATAATCGATTTTAAAAATCGATTTTAAAAATGCTAATTTATCTAAATATTAATAATAATAATAATAATAGTAACAATAGTGTTCGTTTAAGCCAACATTTTTAATAAGTAGCCGTTCTCTGTTGAATTAAATAAAAACATGTCTTACCAGTACTTAATAAAATCTCTATTTCCTTAAAAAAAATCAATTTATGCAAAATACGAGTATGTTTTGAAATGAAATATTTTGGTTTGTTTCGTTTAATGTGGCTTTTTTAGAAAATTATTTGTATTCTGTTGAATACAAGACAGAAATCTCAGGATTGTTTAATAAAAACTCCTCTTATTTTTAAGCGCTACGTCCGCTTTTGTTGGTTATTATTTTTATTTATTTATTTTTTTCTTAATAAGAATCGCACTTACATATACAAAAAAAGATTTAGTTTCTGTAGAACAATCTAGTTCTTGAATATTTATTTGGAGCCAGATATCGCTGATTTGAAAATATCAGAAAACAACTTTTAAGTTGCATTTTTTCGCAATAGTTTCTCTAACTCACCTATTACATTATTTTTTAGAGGATACTGTCTTTAATAAATAAAATTCAAATATTAAGTAAGTTATATCGCTTTATTTGATTCAGTTTGGCTTTTCTAGACAATACTTGTTGATTGGGAGAAATTACAAAATTTGGGAAAAGTTTTTAGAGAAAATTTTGCTCATTTTGCTAGATTTTTATTACTCATAAGCATTCGCAAAATCAGATCAGGCCAAGTCAAGTCAAGTTAGGTGACAAAGACATGAACCTCTGGTTTATACATTACAATTTTTCATAGGGCGCAAGATTAAGAAACGAAATATATTTACACAAATAATTTTTTGTGTTAGCATGTGAAAAAATCAGTTTACTCGTATTCGTCCTTTGGATGATTGTAAGTGATTTTAAAGAAAATTTCAACGTCAATGAAACAACCGTCTATAAAAAAAAATCAATTGGCAACATCGAATTATTGGGATTCCTGGTAGTTAGTTATATGGAGCTGTTTCATGTGAGAGCTTTGCCCGCACTCGCCCGTCGGAAGTAGACGACAATTGAGTATAAAACGTTGCCATTTCAATTTGATAGTCAAGATTGCCAAATTTAGATTGCAACGACATCACAGTCTTTAACAAATAGGCATTTATACGAGTAACTTGCAAATTTTCGTGGAAAGATATTATGAGTGCACGCCCATTGCCAAATTTCGATGGGTGCTCCGGGCAGTTGTAGTAGAAATGCTGTTTTTCCAGTACGAGCCACTTCAGGGAATCAGAGGCCCGACCGGATTGCAGCACGTCGTGCTGTACGAGTGTCAGGACAGCCCCCAGGTCGCGCAGCTGGCCGACACCCCCGGCCGGCAGTGCTACGAGCCCCACACCCAGCCCCTTTCGTGCAATACGGTCGTTGCGAGTTGGGCGCGAGGCTCTGAAGGTTTTAGTTTCCCACCCGAAGCCGGTTATCCCCTAGAACCCGCCACATCCCGCTACTACTTGCTGGAAACGCACTACATCAGCCCCACAGATGGCAGTTTGGGGTCTCTCGACGGGTCCGGCTTGAGGCTGTATTATACCCCCGAATTACGCCGGCACGACGCTGGCGTTATATCAATAGGGATGGATCCGAACTGGAGACATATAATACCGCCAGGACAACAAAGAGTTGTCTCTTCAGGACATTGCGTGTCGGAGTGCACCAAACAAGCTTTCCCCCATAATGGCATAAACATGTTCGCTGTTGTTATGAAAACACACCGAATTGGACGACAGGTTGCTTTGAAGCACATCAGAGGCAATGTGGAGCAGCCTCCCATTGCGGCGGATGACAATCTCGATGCTGATTACCAGGAGTATCGCAGGCTCGGAATTCCCGTCAAAATACTACCCGGCGACCATCTTATTGCCGAGTGTACTTACAACAGCTCGGGCCGGACGGCCATCACCCTAGGAGGACTCACAAGTCGCGAGGAAACCTGCCTGGTTATGGGGCTCTATTACCCGAAACAGCGCTCTTTAGCGGCATGTCACAGTTTGCCGAGCCTGCCGACAGTCCTGCATTCTTTGGGAATACAAGAACTGAGCCCGTAAGTGTGTGCCATTTCGTCGCAACACTCCATAAATTAAACCAAGTTTATTAGGGTACATTTAATTATTTTTTGTTGACAGGGGGTCGAACCCCGTGAGGATAGCCGCCCCTCCAGAGTTGGCCGGGATGACTCTGGAATCCAGGTTGGTGTCTTATGACTGGGACAATCATTTCCACAATTTTCAAGAAGCAACGATGAAAGGTTCCTTCAAGCCATTGTGCCGGACTGCGCAATCGACGATATTGCCGGTGAGTTTTTACAACTTTCTTTGTATGACCTAAAGCGAAATCGATAGCTACGTATATTCCGGTAAAATTAAAATTTAAGTAGATCACATTTGCGAGTCCTTTTTGTCGATGTCGATTTATGCCGGAGACGGTAAAAAAGTTCACGAAGCGTTTACATGATTCATAAAAGTGATGATTTAAGCACGAAATTGCGTGGAAAGGATATTTCCTTAACAAGTTCCACAACGGCGTTTTGTTATAACAACAGGAGCGCAAATGTCTTGTAATTTCATTGGAACGCTGCGATGCTATAATCTCGACCATGACAGGCTCAACGATTTTTCTTTTAAGCGTTCAGAATGATACCTAAACGCGAATATTTTTAACACTGGCAGCTCAATTTAAACGTTATAGATCATTTGCTTCACAGATAAATAAATATTATGTGAAGCAAAAAACTAGTTATTGTATACAATGATTTTTACGATTTATTTTCAAACAGGCATGGCCAATAAAAAATCGCAATTTGACGTGGGAATTCAGATACGTTCAGATGCATTGTTACGTTCCTGATCATCAAATACTTTCAGTAGACTGCCGTTATATAACTGATACATTAGAATAATATCTTAAATTTTAATAAAACGGAAGCGACAAGATTTTGCGACGAATAACGACCGACTTCGAACTCAATGGATTAACACTTTTTATCGTCGCTTATGTGCAGTAACAGTGCAGTCAATTGTAAAATTAAAAATCATTAAACCATGGAAGAAAATTAAAATGATTCGTAATTAGTTTCAGAACGACTTTTTCTCTAATTATGAACGGTACATCCACAGAAAGGTTTTGTTTGTTATTTGTAAATATTTTTGATGGATTTAAGATTAGGTGCAACATTTTTTTATTAATTTATGTTTGTTTTAACGCCCAAATAAATTATCTCAAAAATTAATGTATCTCTTTCTTTATTATCGTGGGCATTGCATTTTACCTAAATATTTTTAAATAACTTAATTAAATAAATTTTGTTGCGAGTGTCTTCCCTCGACTTTAGTCATAGATTAAAAAAAAATTGTTACGTCGATCGTAACTTTTCTGGTGCTTTAAAAGAACTCGATAGTTGATTATAACAAAATCGGTTTAATTTTGATACTTCGCAATATAAAATTTTTGTTATAATGTAATTAGTCTCATTTTGTGTATTACAATTAAATGGGGATTTGATGCTGGAGAGCTGAATCAAATTTGTTTGAAATTGGTGGGATTTGAGCTAACACGAGAATTATTTAGCCTGGTAGGATTATTTGATGAAAACATCGTTCTTAAAAGATTTGTTTTAGTAAAATTAGCTTGGGTTCTATTTTTGCGATTTTCTTCCAGGGCACAGATAAGGAATTCCATTACCCGAATATTACGATAGCATACGTCCGTAACAATGCAGACCAATGTAACAGCTACAAAAGGTATAGCACAGAAGGCTGGCCGGGAGGAACGCCCGTCATGGAATTGGAAGGTAATCATATAGAAGGAGCAGCTCGTAGCAAAGTTTCGCGTAGCAGCAGCAGTCCAACCGCTGAAGAATCGCTTGGATTGAGTAGAGTGAACTCTGCTTGTAGATGTTATTCCTTCCAGACTGTGTTAGTGCTCTGTGTTTTGTTGGTTTGGTCCAACCACTGACCTAGTGATTTAACTTAGTGACCTCATGACTGATTTTTATATTCCTGAATCGTACATGGTGATAGCAACGACTGCTGAATTTTTATTTATTGACATTGTTGTGAATTATTTGAGTCATACATTTACTAGTCCGTTCGGCCAGATCATACGTGGTTTTTGAATGATTTCTCTCTTTTTCTATAAATGTATTTAGTAAAGCGACTAATCCAAGTGCAATAGTTTCCGGATACGGAAAAATCGCTTTGCTGGAAAATATGTAGCGGTAGTGGATGCCGAATGGGACAGTTGAATACGCCGCGACAGGTCTGTGATGAAAGTAGTAATAAGCACTTTTCATGTTTCTTTTCTTTAGGTAATGACGTCTCGGTTTTGCTACTGTTGTTAGTTTACTCTTCTTTAACCCGTCACGAGGGTTGTATTTGTATTTATATGTAAATTTAATATCCTGTGTATATTTGTAGTCTCGACTGGTGCTATATTTTTTATTCTTTTGTATGTTATTTAATTTCGACTTTCCTTAGTACGATAAATTTCTTGTACAGTGTAGATAACTTGTGTATATTTTATAAATAAACATTAATAAACAAAATCTAGCAATACGCATTATTTTATTTATTTGCGACAAAGCAGGTAAGTTCGTTTGCACACAAATGTGTATCAATTGTACGTTTTGCTGAAAACAAGCAATTAAAAATTCCATTGAGTGGCGCAAATAAAGTATGCTTCGATATAATTTCACCGCCTAAAGCCCTATTTTTATACAATTACGCTCTATCAAAAAATAAATGTTTGATTTAAATGCAGTTTTGGAAATTAGCGCGATCGTTAAACAACAAAATGGCACCAGACAATAGTTATTCTGCGGTTCCTCGTGTTTCCAATTAGCACGTAGCAGGGCATAGAGATCCGTGTCCTTTCTATCGATTTGCAGACTGAGGCCCGGGCGTCATGCACTGCTCCTGAACCGCACTCGAATTATTGATATTACCTGAAAACTGCCAGTTTTATAAAGACTAACGGCCGGAACAAATTTTGCTCGTCGGACGAACGGATGCGGATTTCAATTTTTGAATAAATGTTTATAGTATCCTTTAACTCGCTCCAAACAAATCGTGTCTATAAAATCCATTATTTTCGGATTAGAAAATATTTTTTACGAGGCATTTTTACAGTCAATGAATCCGACCCGGACGCACAAATCTACAGGGAAGACTCGAGAAATATGACTTTTATGTTGGAATTTCGTAATAAATTTTGTTGTTGTATAAGCTTTATGGCAACTCACTTGCAGACTGATCATTTGTTACTTCCGGTTTCAGAAGTTTTCTTTCGATATAGTTTTCGTCGGAATTTTATGTCCACGACTGCGAGGAACGTCAAAACACCCACGTTCATTATTTTCACCTCTCATAAATGTCGTTTTTTAAATAGTGTTATTTATAAAAATAGTCGCTTAAAATGTATAACATGTAAAGTGTAGGTGTAAATTATTTCACGGATTTGGTGATAATTTGAATAAGTGCCGAACGGACAAAAAACCGGTACAAGCTTTGCATTTTATGTTTTGGTTTTATTCAGTCGATAAGTCTATCTTATTGATCCACCGAAATATCAAAACCTCATTATCCTTGTAATATTTGATTATTGTTTCAAACTGTAATTATCGAAAGAACGTTGTATACAAACATTACATTTTCGGGAAAATAATCCAAGTTCTGACCGAAATCGTCGTTAATTTCACAGTGGTTTGTTTAAATGCGATTCCATTGTTGAAATATTTACGAATTATGGTAATAAGCACGGCACAATAATATAACTTCACTTATCAGTAAACATCTTCAAAATTTTATCCCAAAGTGGTTAATTAGTTGTAGCAGAAATGCAAATTTTTGCTAAACCGGCGGTCATAAATATTAATTTTGTTTGTAGCTTTTAATGCGAATTGGTTCAACCGGCACCATGGAAAACTGTAACTAACTTCTTCCGCTATTTTACCCCAATTACTGAGGTATGGTGATTAAGCGGTTTACTTTTACAACTTCCACATAACGATTATTTCTGTTCTCTCTCGTACATCCCACGCAAATACATTGTTTCGAATTTTTGTCGAAAATTTAGGAGAAAACTACGAGTAAATTTAAATGTTTGTGTTAATCTCCTGTGTCTAGATAAACGATATCTACACCGCACATCCCATAATTTACACAGAATGCTGAATCATAATAATTGTTCTATAGTATTCAATTACCGGAGCTATCTACATAATCAAATCATCCTAAACAAATTTGCTTTATACAAAACTATCCGTGATACAGTTATTAACAAGTTTATGTTTTTTCTGCCTTGGTTAAGTGAAGCTGTATTGATTTTTACGAAGGCGTGTAGACGTCTTAAACAAATAGAGACGAGACAAGGGAACCTTTATTGACAAATTATGAGAATCGTTTCCTTTGGAGCAAAGGTGTCAAGACCCAGAGATTGATAGGGACTTCATCTGTTAAATATGGATCCAAACACGTTCCAACTTCGTTATAATTTTATCCACTGCCAAAGTGACAGGCAATGTAATGATAAATAAAATACTGCCTTCTTATAAGTTTGAAGAAATGGAAAAATGTTTTAATATAAAATTTTGCTGTTAAAGCACCGTAACAATGCGGTCGTGAGTCTGTGTGTAATGTTGCATAATAAATGTGTTTCAAATTGAGAAATTAGTTTGGATGTCAGCCGGGAGCAGAACATTCGTGTTTGCAACATTGTTCACATTTACAAAGAACGCATGTTATTTATGCAAATAATTAAAACTATTCCGTGCTTATGTAACATCCTTATTTAAGACTGTTTCGTTTTAAATTCAGGCTAGATACAAGAATCCACATCCACGCATTCAAAGGATTTAATTTCCATTACTCCGGAGCTAAAAATAGATTACATTTTTAACGAAATTACCGCTCAAGTAATGAAGATTTCGTTAACTATGAGTTTCCGCTAACCAGTTTGAAAGACACATTTTAAGCATCTTAACACTGGTAAAATAATGAACTGTGGTGTTCCAAATTTTCACTAGAAGCAGCGTAAATAACTGCTTACAGTCATGCCAAACCTAAAGCCGTGGGTGCAGACAGATCACCAAAAATATTTCACCTTAAATGGGATTATTTCTCAAAAGTCTAAACGGAAATTATAATCCCATTTCAGCAGCATTGCACGCGATTTGTCAAACTCGGCTCGTTTCCAATTTTTGCCATATAAAATTACTGATTTGGTGAAATTACCACAATAGCGTGATTCCCGAACATTTACCCCCACATATCATTTTTGTTGCATTAGTATAAAACGTGTTACAGTGGCCAGAATGAAGTTTTCCAAGGGTAATTTGAAAGAATTAATAGTGAAAAATTATGCACCACCTCGAACTGCGTGAATATTTAATTAATCTCTAAGCAACATGAAACCATTCAGGTAAGTGTTTAATTCGACATAAAAAGTAATGGCAGTGTTATTTAAAATTAGCGAACGTGGTATTCCAAAGATTAGGGAAAGTAAAAATTTAATCATTAATGAGTTTTATTCAAAATTTTAATACTTTGCGTCGAGTTGGAAATTTGAAGAGTGGGAAACTTTTGAACTCAAGTTAATAAATTTAAAACCATCAGGATATTGGAAGAAACCGCGAGAATAACTCCTAACTTTTGCAGCGAAACTGAAATTTTAATACATATGATTGTTATTGTACACCCACTCCGATTGGTTCTAAACTTAATTGGAAAGTGGATCCAACCGTCACTTTAAACTTGGCAATATAAGCAAGCAGAAGCTTTAAGTGAGTTAATGTGCTACCTTTTTGAGTATATGAATATTTTATTAGTGTACTACATATTTGCTTAATTTATCCGAAACGAATTTAGTTCAGAATTTCCAAGTGGTCCTTTAATGTTTCGTAATGTACGCAGGCATTTATTACAACTGTGAAAACGCGCAGTAAACCAACAAAACTGCCATCAATAATAGGCAGCATCACCTTCATGAATAATCAAACCTCCCTTAACTTGACCTAGAGTTAAATTAGTGGTGACGGCATTTGCATCGCGAATAATAGATCATGAATCAATTTGCATCACGATTCTACACACTTATTGTTGTCATTTAAATAACTACATGATCCCACTTAATGGAGCTCCATTTTTGAAGCCGGAGCACTTTACTATGTATGCAAAATGACAAGTACACTGAGCTTGTGAATTATTAAATGTTATCCGGAGTATCTAGTTTGATAACATCGGATTAGCCACATGCAACATCACTTTGTTAAGCAAAATAATTCATGTATTCCATAAATATCTGTCGTTTAACACTTCTGTTACACTGTAGCCAAATGAGATTATTTCGTTAAATTACTTATTAAGCTGTTTAACGCTAGCAATGTGTAGACTGAATTGCATTTTTCGCTTCTTGAAATAAAGCTTCAGCTTTACCACTAACCAACGCAGCGCTCAAAAGAATACAAAATATATGGACCTGCATCCTGCACGTGAATTATTACTCACGGACAGCGAATGAATTGATTCTTTTGTCTTTTGCGCTGTCCATTACTAAAAGATAAAGCGAAATTAAAACCAACGGTCTCCTGCTTTGTTGGGGTGAATTTGTTAATGTCATTTGCAATAAATATTTAAATACTTTAATAAATATTTGATTAAATTCGGCGCGAGATTTATCTTCCCTAAACGGCACAAAACAGCTCTTTAATTATTTAACATCGACCTGATAAAATTCAAAGAAAGATTACTAGTTCATTTATAAGCCTTTTAGAAATTTATTAATTTTTAATGAGCAACTTTTACCATTATATTGAAGTGGATTATTTCCGTTCTCTTTGTGAATATTGAATATCGATATACTGGAAACCAATTATAGACCACAATTTTCAACAAATTTGTTGAAGATATTTCAACAAGAGTACTCCTGCTAATGCACTTGCAGTGTTGTAATTGATTACAGAGACTTGCATATAAACAATTGAGAATGTTTCCTCCACATAACGCAATTGTACCCAAACTGCATTCAAAGCAACATTATAGCAAGCGAAACAACCGAGATAATTAAACAATTGTGCTCAGCACTCGTTAATACCATTAACAGTTAAACACGGAATTCATATTTATTGTTGTTGTACGTTAGAGGTGTCAAAAAATCATTGTTTTCTTCTGTAGCCTAATTCAAGCTTTATTTGAAAATTAGTAGCTTCAGAAACTTTCTCCATTATGTGAAAGATTGAGTGAAATGAATTCAGCTCTATTATGTTGTGTCAATATAAGCGCATTAGCTATCTCCTCTGTCTAATGCAAGACGACGCTAATGGTGACAAACATTCCAACTTATACCTACAATAATAATACATTGACGAGATATTTCCATTCCAAACGTCTTCGTGCTATCAGAAGGCGGCATTAAATTTATTCTGGACTAAAGTTTTCGTTTCAATAATAAATGAATAATAATTACGCCACTTTTTGATTCCAACGCTCAAATTAAGTTAGATTTTAATGAGTACCCTAAAACGGCGTTTGAAATAATTATTATTAGTCTGGAAAGCTTTTGTTTAATATAAATTATGTGCAAGAGATGCTCTCTAATTACCTTGATGATTCTGTGCTATCATTAGAAGAGTAATTAATTATTGATTGACTAATAAGACTGCAATCAATATAAAACTCATTAAATAGTTTACAAACCTAATCGATTCTAAAACTTATACATACAGTGTATCTTCTTAACTACTTTGAACAAGAGATACCTAACTGTTTATTGCAGAAGCGTAACTGGCTTTCAGCTAAGTTATGTAATTTGGGTTTTATTCATGACACCGTATAAGTTTCCCGTTGGGAATGTAAATCATTTCGCATTATAGATTGTTGTAGAATGTTCCAAATAGAACAATTTGTAAATATGGCGATTAGTGCGGCCAAAGTTATGGCCTTTTTTATGTTTTCTGTTCTTTTTTTCGTTGGAACGAAGAACATAATTATGATATGTGTGACAAGAAGGGATTGCACGTGCGTGTCCATTAAGGCGTCGTTTTATTAATGTTTGTCGAAGGAAACGGACACGGAAATGTTTCGATGAGCTTGCCAAATAACTCCCTAAAATAGTTTTATGGTAATAGTGTTCGGTAGTTATAGTCCAACCCCATTTTCCTAAAAATAATTCGGCTCCTGATGGCCGTCTTGGAATTATTGTCGAGCAAAATTAATAATAAACGAAGTTTCAACTGATAATTTCCTTCTGTAAAGTGATTTGTAACCTCTATCATTAACTGTTTCGTGACATAATCACAACTCGAATCGATCTTTACAATATAGGTCGTTGCTTCCTGCACAAATAAAGCAGCAGGATTTGAATGGAAAAAATGTTGGGCTGAAACATCTTTGCCGAAAATGATTTTAATGTCGCGAATTTTTCGCCTGTGTAAAACATTCCTTCCTTAAAAAACTTAGGCATTCAGAGCTAGTCGAATACCTGCATTGTTTTTCGAATGAGTTAAAAACATTATAAACGAATCAAAAGGCATGCCAGACGAGTTGTGCGAACGTTTGGAGAACATCAAAGACACATTTTTTCGGTTTTTGAACTTATGTAAAAGAAAAAAGTTAGTCGCGCAAATGTGTTCTTTCAGCGGTTATTCCCGAGCTCAGCCCAGTCCATCTATCATTCAATGTCCGACGCTTTTTTGACGCCTTCTTATCCGATTTTTTCACCGTCTTGGTGCTCCTTATACGACCTGCAGGCGGCTGTAAAATTAACCACTGCTGCCCAAACAACACGCAATTAATAATAATTGCATCTTCAATAGAATCTATTATTTAAGAATTCTTTGCTGGTCCGCGGTAGAGAAAAACACTGGCGCTTAAGTTTTTCTTATTTAGATGCAAACCATAAATTTTGATACAATAGCATGGGAAATGAATTAGGAAACACGTGCGTATCAAGTAAATTATACTTTAGCAAAATTGGAAAGAAAATTTGAATAAATCCTGAGTTATACATTCTATTATTTCGATTATACTGCATCCGTTTTGATACCGTTTTAATAATTTACAATGAAATAAGAAAGAGGAAGCCGTGTTATTGGATGGGCTCTTTCGTCTCCAACGAAACAAAAATCGTTATTTGCGAAAAATTCGCCCACCTTGACTAAGAAATTAATCATTGTTAGAACTAGAGCAACTTTTCGAGATCACTTCACCGCCATTTTATTCTCAGTGGAAGTACGTAGTTTTTGTAGCCATTGTTAAGGAGTGAATAGACCCATAATATAAATGTAAACAAACAATCGAAGAGGAGTTCCCGCCCATCGACGCCCAACTTCGAACGAGTTCCGGAACGGAGAACCGCATCCGGTGCGGCCGTCAAATTTAATAACCCGACACCAAAATGGGAGGGCTGTGTTATGACAGCCCCAGCAGCATTGAATCTTAGTGGTGTCACTTCTCACAAAACATGTTTGATGTAAAGAAAAGACTTACAAAACCTTCGCTACATTTAGTACAACAAAACACAAAACAAGAGTGCTCAAAGGACGTTAAAATTTTTAGCAAGCGATTTTGAATCGATTTTGGATATGGACTGGTTTCTGACATGTGATTTGGAAGAGTGAGTTTGCAACATTTGTAACTGTACCCCGTATGTACAAATAGAATTACACGGCATATTTCACCCTCGTTTTACGCGTATTCACTTATTATTTATTTGATAAAGCGATTAAACATGACCAGCATTTTAAACAAAGCAAACTGATGCAATGTTTTTAATGAAAAAATGTCCAAACATCAATCTCAATATTTCTGTGGAAAAACCTGATTAAAGAATTAATTAGCCAACCAAATTTCCGTGAAAGTTATAATTCATAGAAAAAAATTCCCTTCAACCCAAAAAAGCTGTAAAATTAAATGTTGAAAGTTAAGGTGATGAGTTCGCAGCAAAAAATAAGAGGACGCGAAATATCAGGTAAAAATCGCCCGTCACGGCCTGAAGTCGGTCCCTTCTTCAATAATTTATCAACAGATGGTCTCTTCATAAAAGTTTTAATGAGAAATTTACATGGTTAGGCCCAATCTTTTATTGCATTAAAAATGGCGTAACCGGAAAATTATAAATGATGAAGACATGTGTGCTGCTCACAACAATAGAATCAATTTATACTCAAAAACTGAAACAAAAAAATGTTTTTTTAGAAAAAAGCTTTTATTTAAAAGACGTACTAAAAAGTAAAAATAATGTTTTTCTATAGGAAGCGAATATTTTTGCTTACAAATTATTTGTAAAATATAGAATTGCATTTTCACGCAGACTACGTAAGTGTGCAAAATTTCAATTCATTGGGACAATGGAAACCCTTTCAAATTTGGCCCCAAAGATATGAAACAGACAGACAGACAACAAAGCAAGTTGAATAAAAGCTTTTGAAAAATGAGAAATGAAGTGTTGCTTGTACTTTTTAACCAACATTGCGTTACGCTGAGGTGGGTCGATCGACTGATTAGAAATTTGTCGTTATTCGTTATCTTATTAAAACAAACTCCGTTTTAAAGTTGTTGAAAAATGCATGATTTTTCTACACGAGACATAATTTATACGTATGAGTCACGCCGGTTATGAATATGGAATTTGTTAATAGTTTAATAGTAAGCATCTGGCTGTGGTGGATTTTAATATAATAATGCACCCTTTGGATTCAATTCACTGGATTAAAATACCGAAGTCGGACCCCTCGATTCCCTTTTTACTCTGCGGTGGATACTCCCCTCGGCCGAATATTAAACCAACTTGAGTAATAAAGTGTTCAATACCTTGAAAACAGTTCGGAGTGATTTTTACGTCGCAAAGTTCGTGACCACGCTATAACTTCTTCGTGTATGCATGATGCGTTTTTAACTACAGGTATTAATGCAGATATCTGTAGGCACATCACAAACTCGACTCTGCCAGGAAGGCGGAAAAAATCAAAGATGCATATTTATGAAAGTAGCGTTTCATCTAATTTCAATTTCGCTAAGAGATTGGGTGACCGCCTGTCATTTCAGCTTTACCGTAAAGCTCCGTCTTTATTGGAATTGATGCAGTTGGGTGCCGTAAGTTTTCCGATAGTTGAGTTTTCGCTGAATTATTAATGTGGCAAACATTATTCGCGCTAATGTGGAATTTTTTTATCGCTCAAATTTTAACCCCTAATCGGTTAACGATCCATTTCGGTAGAGGGCTTTTGTACTGTAGCATATTATCTAATAAAATCCTATTCCTGACAACATCCATTTATAACAGGACGACGTGATCGAAATTTGAACTAAATACAAATATTCAGCAATCGTTTTCAGTATACAACGCACTACAATGAGCCGAGTGGAGGAAATTGCCTCTCTTGTAATACGATTGTAGAGAATAACACAGCTTTGCAAAATAATTTAAAAATGTTACGCAGATTCAATGTTTGTCGATAACAGATGTCGGGCTCACAACACACAAATTTACAATATGTATTTCACTTTGCAGGAACTTGTGCGATCATTAGTTTACATTTTTGACTTATTTTGCTCTTTTTTGACTGATGAACATCTTGAGTACAGTTGACAAAAATTGCTATACCTGACCATCAAATGTTATTTTTAAATCTACACATGCGGTTTACCAATTACGACCAGAAACTGTTCATAAAAAACCGTCACATTCCCAGACTCTAAATGACTTTATCAGTTAATTAACTGGCTTAACAACAGTTACATATGTCGCTGGTCTCCAAACTGCTCATATAGGACGTATTCCCACTTGATGTATTGCTCTTTTGGTGGCGAACGAATTTGAAAAATCAATAGATTTGGCGAAAAAAATTAATAAAATTATCGCAGATGTTCATTTTAATAATGCAATAGCCGCGCCATGACAAAACAGCCCACTGGGAGGGATCGGATGGCTTTGTGAAAAAGTCACTCTCTCATATCATTTGTACAGTCTTTATTATGAATCACACAAAGGCTTTGTTTGGAGTAGTTGGTCATAACCACGTTTTCTTTTATATAAATTCAGCATCACCCTCCGTACACACATACATGTAACATCTCTGATATTGTTGAAATACACTTAGCGGAATTTTAATTAATAATTATTAACGGCGCTCTTCCTCTATTATTTATAATGGTAAAAAATGCAAGTAAATGGATCTAGACAGTCAGCACCAGGAATCCATTAGCATAGAGACTCGACTTATCTATAGACATGTGATAGATCTACTGTTGATAACGAGATACACATAATGACTGTTATTAAGATGCATTAACGTCGTGCATGAAGTATAATATTTTAATTGACGCTGGTCTTTTAACTTTAGAAACAGTAGCAGGTAATTAAAGCCCGACGAATACATTTCGACGGCACACATGCCAGCACAAAAAATATTTGTCCGTAGACTCCTTACCAATTCTTTCAATTATTACTCTATTACCAATTATGATGTCTCTAGAGGCATCATAAAGCGGTATTGTATGCCACATAAAACGTTTCACAAGTTTTGGTTGAAACTCTAAGGCAAGTTCGTGCTCTGTTTCTAACAATTATAATACCGTTAATGGATTAAGGTGTTTGAATTATTTAGTTCTATAATAGCCAGATTTCACAACCTTTTGTGCTAAAAGCCCTCTACAGTAACACATATACATATCCTAACGAAGGATTTCTCATTCGCTGTATTGCCATTAAAACTGCAATTAAAACTGTATCAGATTTGCATTTTTTTCCCATTTCCCATAGATATTTGCAGATAATAATAGACACTACTATATGTAAATTTTATTCTGTTTGTTGCACACTTCTTTTATCCTAATAAAGCGGCACAATTTTTATTAAAAAAATTAAAAGTCGTGTTGCCGTGCTAAATAATGCAACAGTGAAAACGCTGATTCAGTCACTCCATGTTATTTTAGAATTATGGTACTTACTAGAATTTTGTTCCGACTTCTTCGTGTTATTTAAATTTCCCTCATTCTTTGCATATCGTGATATTAGTTTAATTGACTTGTTAGACGCTGCACATGCCTCTCCATTTATCTATTTATCATCCTTATTTGTAAGGTAGAAGGTTGAAGTTGAAGGAATCTAAATTGCTACATTTAATCTCGTTTCATTTCATAATGGTGATAATAGTTGCATAGTTTAATGATTAAAAAACAATACAGTCAAACGTTTGATTCATTAAAATTCGACGCTTTGGGTGGTTAAATACCAAACGTCGTTTCTACACAGTTCAATAATGTAATATGAAATACAGATATAGAGAAACGTGTTTTGATACAGTTTTTGTTATTTATGGCTAGATAACCATTTCCAATCATGGGGGAGCCGAAGCATTTTAGGCCGACGCTGTTAATAAAATTGAAGGGGAAAAAACTACAGTGGAAACTACTTTATCAACATAGAGAAATCAATCGTACAATCGACGCGAGATATAAATTATACCATAACTGCTACTTGAGATGCTTTCCGCAGATTAGAACTAAAAAAGCAGTAAAACATGCGAGTTAAATTATATACAACAAAAGTCATGTATCATTAATAACATTATGTTTTCTTGTGGACTGAAAGTAGTTAGATAAAAACAACAGTAAATATTCGTCAATAGTGGTGTTTATTGTAGACCAAATTCCTGTAGTAAATAATCACATTAAAAAAGCATTACACTATCCTTTTTGTCGTGCTTATAAATAATAAAGCACTCTGTCTTATGAATTAATAAGTATCCAAATGGAAAAGCCAATTTTATTTTAAAAGATATTTTAGAATCGTTTCTGACATTTAGACGTTGGTCGACTGGAATTATTTATTCATGATGAGGAGTAATACCCCGTCGTAAAAGCAAACTTCACCTAATAAATTTTAACATGTTTACCATTTGAGAAGACAATATAATTTAATGTGTACTGAAAGTAATAACATCTAATGTCAACAGTTTTATTCCATTCTTTCTTCCAACAATTGCGACCGAGAACTTCATTATTTTCATCAATTATAAAGCACGTTTGAATCTGATTTTGTAACAAATACCCGACATTATTCAAAACTAACTGCTGGCAATTTCGTGCAATTTTTTCCAACATGGTTTGTCTGGAAATTAAATAAAATGCTTACGTAAGCACATGTAGTGCTCTCCTGGGAGTCACGGTATGGTGCAGCCGCAATACTAACCATATCAAAAATAATCTAATTTTGTGAAACCACCATTGATCAAGTCCCCAAATATTATACTTTGTTACACGCGAGTCGCTTGTGTGCTCTAACTGCATTAATTTCTTTGGAAGCTCCATACGTCAAATTAGGATTGGAATAAATCAAAAAGGCAGTAATTAAAAAAGCAGAATAAAGGAGATCTCATTTGTAAATAGCCGATTTCATCTTATGTAGTATAAGAGAATCGATAAAATCATTATTTTCAGATAAAGAACATCTTGTAAAGAGCTTCCTAACTTGGTCGTTAGATTTTATTTTTGTTCGAGATTGCTATTGGGAATTGCCATCAATTTATTTCGTTTCCGTTTTACCCTGGAAAGGTTTCATATTAGCGTTTTTAATCTAACTGATTAGTGATCTGCTGCAAAGTGTCTCGTTAGAAAATCATCAGATAATTTATAATTGAAAACAGCGGAACTAATCACATATGAAAACAGCTCTGTTTTCTCATCATTCCAGTGTGTTGTTTTTATTTGTTTTGCGGCTGAATGTTTTACACATTACATTATTACAAAAGCATGTTGTGATGGACAATATTTTAAAATTGCTCTTTTGTTTTTACAAACTTTGACGCTCGTAATTCAGTATGTACTCGCGCCAACCCTAGCCAAAACAGTTCTGCATTTATGATAGATAGTTACTGCAGACCAGCATCTAAATTTAAATTGGTTTAGTTCTTGGCTTTAAAGAAGAACACCAGTTGTGTTTTTATTGTACTTTGTTGTTATGAATCTTCACTACCAGGAGCGATTATCTCCGAGATTGTTGCAGGGAACGATTTCATAAAATTTAACAATCTTGCTTGTACAACCACTTTATGGGAGCGTAAATTAAAGAAACAGCGTAAAACGCTTCCCTGTAACTGGAGCTCAACAACACATTATAACCGCTCTATCAAGGCTCATTTTACTCTAAATTAATATTTAAAACTATTACACAAAAGAGAATAGAAAGATTTTTATGTCGAGTGAATTCTAAAGTGATCGTTTATTATTGTCATTACTGAATTGAAAAAGGATTAAACTACCTCTGCCGGACTCATAAATAATAAAGCAAATAGTGTCATGAATTAGTAAGTACCAAATGGAAAATCCAGTTTCATTTTAAAAGATATTTTAGAATTGTTTTGTCGTTTAACTGTTGTTGAATGGACTTATTTATTCATAGGAAAGGATAATACGCGAGTACAAAAGTGCTGCAGTCAACTACTTGTGATTTTTTGTTTAACATATTTAATGCCGACTGAAAACGTAAAATCTTTTATATAAAGTGGTAGTTTTCGTTTATCTGCGAAGTAAAATTCAACGAAAACGATTTGGAATTGTTTCATATCCAGACGCAGAGTAGACAATGTGTAGCACGAATGAAACAACGATCAGAATGTAATTAATAATGCAATCTTAGCGCCATGTATTCAATATTCCTGTTTACCAGATGCCATGTCTGCAAACTATTTCCCAATTAAACTGTATATACCTGCTTATGTTTGCATCGAGAATGACCATATCCTGATCAGAGTCAAACACACAAAGCCATAACGTTGTACTGCAGGGTTTACATTAACCCAATCTAGAGAGAAATCGTCTTGGAGAAAAATTGACTTTGTCAGACGTTTTTGATTTAATATTTCTCTCCCGTTATTGCTTTCGTTAATTCGGATATCATCACCCTACAGGGCCGTCTAATAAAATTACAAGTTTATTCGAATCGATGCCAACGCCAAGATCCTTTGTATGTTTAGTAATTTGGTCGCGTCACGCCGTTGGGGTCTAGGATAAGTCAATTTTGCGGTTAATAAAATAAAGGACCCTCTCCACTATTTCTATGCATGATCGATGTTCCGAAGCATTTGTAGGGAAGAACGTAGAAAATGCCCATGTGCTTTTAAAGCAATCAGTTATATTGAATACTTCCAATTCCAACCATAAATTGGAGGCACTCATGGACTGCAAATGAGCGAGAGCGTAAAAGGACTCGCACTGTTCTTAACAAACACAACTGCCAACACACGATTTATGTGGCAAATTATGAATTGCATAAAAACCTAAACGCTAAATTTTTAAACGAATGAGTCGGCTGGAGCTTAGCTAGGGCAAAGACTGTACCTGCTCCTAATTGGTAATGCTTATCCTTCGTATAAATTACATTAAAATGAGTAAGCCGTTATTTACGAGCGAGCAATTAGTTGAAATTATTGGTAGAGTTTTTGGACAGTTGTTATGTTTCTAAATTGAAAACTTGTGATTTTGCATTTAATTTCTTTGATGCGTCGTGAGCTAAAATTCCTGAGGTTTGGGTTTTGGGTAAATTGGAATTCGCTTTATTTATTCAAATAAATTCAAGCATTTATTTACTGGCGTTATTTTCATAAAAGCGGCTGGATTGCCAATAAAATAGGGTCGAGAATTTTGATCACGTCTTAATATAGGAAATAGTGGTGGCCTGTGCGAGTGAAGCTAAGGAACGGACGGAATTGCGGCAATAACGTTGAATTTCTTACCTATAACTCGACACATAAACGAAAAGTACCTCAGCCATCGGAATCTCCTGAATGCCATGCGAAGAAGCGTTGTGTAGATAAGAATGGTGTTTTGTAGCCTTTAAACTTTTATTTGTTGCTTCGATTCTTAATCACCTGAATTTGATTGCGCCCTGGATTGCCATGTGGCTTAGCGGAAGAATGTCGGGACGGCTCGGTTTATTTGTGAGCGTCCCCTTTTAAATTCTTATCACCCTTTCCAGTGCATATTGTTCTTCGTTGACATTTAAACAATGAGAGCCCTTTCACGACTGCTCCGTTTCAGTAAATATCGATTAATTTGCCAAAAACACTCTGTGACAAAAACTAATAGGTTCCAACAATGATGGCGAAAAGGATAAAATGGTGTTATACTCTCTCTGGAGAATAATCAGTTATGAGGGATTCGCGGCAGCGTTCGATATCTTTATATACCGTCTCCCAGGATGGTCGGCAAATGTTGTTTGTTTATGCTTGATTGAATATCGATTCGGAAGTGGTAGGTTTACATTATTTTAACGGAGAGTACGCTACGTTTCGATGGTCTAAGGCGTTAAAGGTCTCCAAAAAAACCTAATACCACCTCGTTCGGAGGTTGTTCAAGTAGCAGGCTAACAGTGTAATGGTCGCATTTGTCTTAAAGATAAGTAGAAATGGCCGGATGAGTCGCTGATATAACGTCGGCACCGATGGAAGATCTCACTTGCCGTTTGCGGTGTAAGTGGAACAGCACATGCCGTACATCCTTGATGCATTGTGATCATAAACCACCTACGTAACCGTCTCATGTGCCACAGTTCTAATAATATGCGCACTGATCACGCAATTCGCCCCCAAAGCAATTTTAATGCAATTATTGTTTATGAGTAACGACTTCCTGGCATTTTATAAGGCAATTGCAGAAATGTATAACAGAGTGGGAGCAATACCTCACACACATACCACTCATTATTCATCATCTGTTTTATATACCACTCGTATTTTATCATTTTTAAGTACTGTAGTCTTATTTTTCTATTATCATCACTTTAAAACCTTAAAGGAGGGTAAGGTTAATTTCAGCTTTACTAGTAGATAATAGTTATTAGGAAACTGGTCTAGATAGTGGGGATTTACTGGAACAGTGAGCAAATTCTTAGATACAAGGACGTATCCTGCTGATCACGAGTCCAGTATTAATAAAATATCGCTTGACAGACAGGTTTCGTACGAATTTTGTAATTTAAAGAACCGGTAAAAAATATCAAGCAGACTAGTCCTGATAAAAAGGTACTTTTCAGCTGTAAAGTTATTATTATCATTAAGGACTAAACATCCTGATAACACCAGTTTGCCTTCAAAAAACTGCATCTGGCCATTATGTTTTTTTCACGTTATTTTTTTTCAAAATTTGTTAAAACGTAAGTATAATTAAGTATAATCGTAATTTCACTACGGGCGTAAAGTTTATTAACGAATCTTTGTTAAAAAAATCGGTTTCGATTTGTCTTTCGACTTAAGTTAGGGAATATTTAAAAAGTTGTTGTTTTGGCAGAAATAAAGGACTTGAAAGAGTAGTTTTTTTTATTTTTAACATAGTTCTCTAGGGCATTGACATCCTGTGTAACGATGGTCAGGAACTTTAACACGCTGGGAAAAGTCTTATAAAAATATTTAGAGTGCCCTCGTATATAACAGAAAATCGCACCCGAAAAAGCAGTAGAAGCACAGAAGTTTTATACGTGATAGCTTCTCATATTTTTCGAAAAACTGTACGTAATAAAAAAGATCATTTTCACGTTATGTACACCAAAAATCAAATATTTCAAAAAAGCTTTTACACCGATCGTTTATAGTGATTTTTAATTTAAAGTTATGCGATTTAAGTTTCCTGAAATCAATAAAAAAGAAATTTACATTTACATTTCACATTAAAATGTAATCTAAATCATAAAAGTTTTTATTCACAAAATATGGTAATACCATAAAGTCACTTTAACAGAATACAACCAAAATGTTACATTAGCTGTAAATACATATTTTACGTGCGACAAATAGCAAAACAACGCCAGTCATATTTGAGTATTATTTGTTAGTTATTACGCCGGATTGTAATACAGGTACAAATCATCGAGTTTTAATAAATGTTAAATTACAAATTGTGTCAAAAAAACCAAAAACAGATTTCGAAAACCTGATAATAAGTGTTGTGAATACGAATTCTAGTCTTAAAAATACTGGAAGGGGCCTTAAAAAATTACTACGAATTTAATTCACGTTAATTAACGCAAATATAGTGACGAAACAATAGCGTTGAACAAAATAGTGGTTTCGTATGTGAAAACTAGAAGGCTAATTAATATAAAAAAGGGTTTGAAATAACGATGTGACTTGTTCCTGTGTAAAATTACAATTAGTTTACACGTAGTTAATTTCCTGGCGGTTACAAGTGGCTTGGCACTAGTCATTATTGTAACTCAAGATCTCAATTAATTTGTAGAAATTTTTTGTCAACGAAGGCATTAGGAAAAGTTAGAAACTGTCTCAATATACATACATAAAGGCTGACAGATTATATTTTGATGGGATTATAATGAGAGTCGGTGGAAAATACAACAAAAAAATTTAAAATAAGAGCATAGTACACGACATTCCATTTCACTTCCTTTAAACAATTAACAACTTTTCCACCACATTAATACCATATTAATTATTATCAAGTGGGAGCGTTTGATTAACCAATAATGAACATGAAATTTATTAGCGTAGTAAATTGAACTAGAGTTTTTCCACGCTATGAATTTAAAGTGGTAAGTTAATTACAACAACATCGCAAAACATAGTGTCCCTATAATTAGAACAAACAATGTTATGTAATCAATTGACATCAAGGGGATATAGGCGTAAAATTATCCGATGATACATATTGTTAGCACAAAACGCACTCATTACAAAACCAATAGAGCACAAAATTGTCATTGGGAACAGTACATTTTTTCCCAATGTTTCTCTAATCAAATATTCAAATTATGCTAGGAGATCAACAGTTGGATTTTCATAATAGTCACAACTGAAGTTATGGGGGTTTTGAGACAAAACACATTGTCTTGCGGTGTCATCTGGTTTCTTGCACATAATTAGACGTTCTGGCTTACAGAACTAATTATAACTGTGATGGTAAAAACGTATTAGCTATAGGTGAGTTTGTAGGGAGCATAAATTGTGATGCTTGCACTATATTCAGGCCGACCCATTCACGTTTATAAGATAAAGTTAGTGTTATTTATTCGCCGCAGTCATCAATTGTATCTTAAATACGGCCGTTTAGCTTATGCATTCGGCCGCCAATGCGGCAGAACCGCCATGTTGACGTTCCACTTCTTATAGTTGGTGCTTTGTTAAATTCCGAGCGCACATTGTGTATAGAAATTGCGCAAGTAATAATTTCTCGGATGGACACACAATGCACCAATATATAATTAAAATTGACTTGATTTTCACTTAAGATTCTCGACATAGTCTCAATTTGCATAAGTTAATACGCATTTTAAATTATTACTGCCGCCGCTGTCAATAAAACTTTATGAGCCATTACGGGTAATTTTATGCTCCTTAAAGGAAACACTCGTATAGAGCTAATAATTATAATGTTGGTTATTGCCGCGAATGGCACGATGTATTTATTCCTGTAAACTGAACTACATACTAAATTTTTCGATGGCCCTCGTAATTTCATAATTTCCTCCTGCAACAAAATGCCACGCCTGCGGTCCTTTGGTTATTTACGAGAGAGATGCAAGACAGTGATTAACATTCAGAAGACATTAGTGTCCTCAGGGACTTAAGACACTGACCTCTCGGCTCCCAAAGCGGCTTCCTCGCATTATAGCTGGCATTCAGATTTTTCTTTCATTTCTATACTTGGACATTAATTTAAGTCACTTTTTCGTATTTGCGCAGCCCCGAATTCATTTGAAAATCTAATTTAAATGGATGTTTAAGCATGCGGGCATAAAAATAATAAAATCCGTGCTTACGAAGCATAAAAAAACAGTATTTTTCAAATCGGATTAGGGGAATGAATCTTATTTCTTTAAAGTTGTCTTTATTTTCGTTTTACGTACAGTTTAAGAAAATGCCTCCAAAGCGAAAATGCGGTGGGCGAGAGTTCATTAGCTATAATGAAAGCTCAAATAATCGTATTTATTAAGCAATACAATAGCAATAAACTTTATGAAAACTGGTTGCGTTTTAAGCGGCGTATAAACTACCTCGCTGTGAGCGCATATGCTGAATAATGAATTCAAATTTTTGATGTGGTGTTCTGATTCGACTTAAATAATATTTCGTAATTACATAATGACATAGGGAACAAGAAAACTGAACGTAACCTGGAGCACAATCGACATATGGCTGGTCGGCTGACTAAGGAGCTAATTTGTGGCACCTTAGGCAAATAAATATACGAGGGAATGAAAAAGTATTTATCAAAACATCACTTTTGTAATAGTGTGTTCCTCCGACTCAATCATAAAGGGAACCGCATAGTGCGCTGTTTGGTCTGTCAACAGAAAAGCTTTTTAAAGACATAGGTTGCATGCGATGATATTTTTTTATTACGTTCGGTGGGGTAGAAATGTAACGGAGGGCAGTTTCAACGATTTATGATAATTGCTCCAACAGATGTACTTAATTTCTTTCCAAGATACGAAAATCGGATTATAACAAGATTTTAAGTTAACCCAACATCGCATTGAGCCGCTACATTAATTTCATACGTCAAAACATGTAATAAAATATTTAAATATTGCCGAATAATTTTCATGCCTCATTAAACACATTTAATGGTAACCGTCTTTTCGTGTTTGCCCAATTTTTCAAAATTATTAGGCGCCTGTTTAATTCTAAAAGAAAATAGTAATGTTTGTCGCACTCTACAATAAGTTGCTTTCAACGAAATCGTAAAAAACTTAATAGTCTGTTCACACGTATGATGAATGCGAGTCACATGTGGAGTTTGAGGAAGATTCCCACTTTGCTCTTGCAGTAAGACTCTTTTCCATTCGAATGAGTGGTAAATCTATTTATAACTAATCTATTTCAAGAGGGAATGCGGAGTTAAACTGTGGTAGCTCCCGGATTTTAAATCAATTAGGTGTATTCTTTAGTTGAATATTTTGTAAGTAGAGAAGGGCGGAATGTGAATCGAAGAGACATTAAGTGGGAATATGGTGGTGTGCGACGTGATAGCCCATCATTTATTAAGTTGAGACGAACATGCCGATTCGGTGGAAATTGAAATTTTGACAAGTGTATTTATCCCCGACGTGGTGGGTCGCCCTATATAACCCATTCATCAACAGTCCGATTCTGTAGTTGCCCGATTCGAGGGTATGCACACACGAATCGGGTCACATGTGATAATTCATTGCCCTTTTTTAAGTGAAATTGTAACGAATGTGTTTTCTCTGGCAAGTTTATCGATTCTTTTTATTCCTGCAGGCTGCAGGGCCAAAATATAGATACCGCATCATATTTATTGCCAGCATTTACGAAAATTATAACTCGAATCCTGCCTACTCACAAGCATGTAAAAATTTGTTGCAAAAAATTAATATTTATTATCCGGCCAAAAAATGAGATTCGTGCTCGTGCTGGGGCAGTCGCAGGCGTTAAAATTCCATGCCAAGTGCATAAATCTTTCGATCTTGTTTATGCAACAGAAACGATCTAACCTGAAAGGTTTGCTTGCATGCATCCTACTTCACAGATAGCATCGCAATATATGTCGTAAACCAGCCTCAAACCCATTAAACGCGCATAACTGGTAGCGCCTGGGTAATATCAACCGTCTACCGTCAATGTGGCGATATAGCTGGAAACGACCATCGAAGTCTCCACAAATCAACAAAACAAATTGGCCAAGCTACATGTCCCAAGCCAAACGGACCGATAATTTTTTTGCAAAAGTGCGTTTTCGAGATTTACTTGTAGACAAAGCACAAATATACAGGCTGACCCAGGGGTGTGTAATCGGTCTATAACTTATGTGGTAATTGAAATATTGCTGTGCTGCTTTTATTATCCGATAAATCGACTTAAAATCCACAAAATAAAAATATTTATATTATGCACAGGGTGATGTATACAGGAGGTGAACCAAATGAAACACCCAATATATTTTTGCATAATTGGAATCTACGCAAAAAAATAATGTAACTTTATAGAAGCTATTATAGGTCTATCTTTTTTGTTTAGGAATTATTCAATTTTTCGTTATGAAAAAAACCAATTTTTGAAAAATTACTGCAAAGCCGCCTATGAATATTTTCCGGCAAATTTGCAATAGGAAAATTTAGAATATCTTGTAGTTTTAGCAAATAGACGACTCTTAGTTAAAGCACGCAGATAATATACAGAGTGTGTCAAAACGGAAAAAGTTGAATAACTCTTTTTTTTTTTCAAACGGAACATCCTGTATTCTTTTGTATCGATAGCATTTTTAATGAGCTTTCTAATACTATAGAATTTGCATAAATTATTTTTTGATATGTACTAACCTGACTAATTACATTAGTAATCTAATTATTACTTGATACATAAATGAATTTTGTTCATCAAGAGTTAATAATAAAATAAATAAAAAGAAAAAAAATTAAACACCATACGCATATTTATTTTTTTTATTGCTAAAACTACAGAGTATTCTGAGTTTATCTGTTAAAAAATATTCATAGGCGATAGGGCAGTAATTTTTTAAAAATTGTTTTTTTTTTAAAACGAAAAGTTGACTAATCCCGAAAAGAAAAGAGATAGACCCATAATAGTTTATATAAAGTTACATTATTTTTTGCGTAGAATTCAATTATGCAAAAATGTATGGGGGGTTTCCTGTATACAACACCCTGTGTACAATAAAAATATTTTTAGTTTGTGAACTAAAAGTCGATCTATCGGATAGTGAAAACGGCATGACAATATAACTACTAAAAAAACTTGAATATTTTCATGAATATTTTTGGTTATTCATATTCTGTGACCAATTCCTTGAAACGAAACTAAAATTTGACATAAATCGTGGTTTTGGGAGAATTTCGCTGATGTGACTATTTTTTTGAAATTTCCAAATAAAGTAAACTAATGTAACCCGAAGTTGCTCCGAGTTTGTTAAAAATTCCAAACCTTTGTAAAGTAATTATCAGTAATTAGAGTTTCACAGTTACTTTAATGCACACGCGTTTAATTAAACAAAATTTGAGTTACTTACTCTTTGTCAAGAGATAAGAAAGCACGCAACCTATTTTACGTCAAAAATAATTAAACACACTTTCTTTCTTTCGAGTTTTCATAAACAAGGGGAAAACCTGTACGCGTAAAAAGAAAAAATCGAGGTTCAACGTGTGGATGCTCCACGTATAAAATTTTACGTGGGTTCACTTACATCTGATTATGTATTTAGCGAGCTCTTACTTGCCAATTTACTTATCTTAGGCGTGTTTCCGCGCTAAAGCCAAACTTTTCATTTAATTCGCATTCAATGCGAAAGGTGAGAGGGAAAAGCGGTGTTAAGTTTTAGGCAGGTTATTATCAGTGGTACCTCCGCATTAGAGTAGGTGTCGGAAATGTTAAAACGTCTAATAACATCAAACGAGTTGGAAATATATTCTCTCCCAGATGAGTTGAAATGGATTTATGAAAGGTTTTGCGTTGCAATTTAATTGGAAAATTTCGTGTGCTCGAATGTGACGCACGTAATGATTTATTTCCACTAATAAAGCTCAGGTTATATCTGTAGTTTTATTTTTAGTTGGTGAAATTGTGCGATATATTAGAGAAAGTTCCGGCACAACGTGCTTGCGCAAAGTTAATTGAAACTCTTTTATTGTCAATTCAATCATTAAAAAGTTCCATTTATTTCCACCACGCAGAAATGAACAACTATGTTAAGTGCTTTTAATTTATAACGCAGTGCCCATTAAACCAGAATTTTGGCGAAATTAAAATAAATCACAACTAAATTATTTCATATGCAAAAAAATTAATTGTATATGTAACGTGTTCGCGTTTTTCCGCTTTAGCAAGAAAATATTTGTGCACGACATGTGCAACATTCGAAGCGAAAGAATTGAAATACAAAGCACCTGATGTCCATCCAAATCCGAAGGCTTGCGAGGCGTGAGAACGCTGGGTGTGCGGGTGGAAGTACTACATGACCTCTGCCCCGAGCGATTTATTGCTCTCTCTTTCTTTTCTCTACGATAAATATTGTTATCCTTATCATGAATGATGAGCCGACGTCCTTGCTGACCTACGTCTGGCACGTTACTCTACCCTCTGGTGATGGTAATTTAGCTGGATGCGTGCGGGGTTGCTCTAACGCAGCTGCTTATTTTTTACTTTGCTTCGATGCATCTATTACTCTCTTCACATAAAATCGTCGCCGTAGGCAGATTTATATTAGTCGTTATAATTTTAATGCTTAGCATAATACCGTTACATGAAAATTATCCTTGGAATTCTACATTTTCAAAGAACCCAAAACGGTCGTGTGGAGCTATGTAATTTGTCACCACCCAAAATTATTTTCTATAAAAAATTACACACGAGAAAAATTATTTTGTTTTTTTGTTGGTAACATTTTAGGCCCTCTTTTTAATATCATATCATAGATATCATATATTAAGCTTCCCATAGCAACGTGTTTTAAACTAAAATTTTGAATAACATTTACGCAAAAACGCTTAAAGTTCTCGGGTGTCTAGTATGTAACTCGCATACGCTCGTTGCATAATGACAACCCTCGAGCTTTAAGCTTGTTTTCGCACTCGTATTATTATTTATTCGTTTCATTCCCAGTTGTAATAATAGTAGTGCATACAATTAACGTTTTCGAAATTGAATAACAAAAACAACACCGTTTTGAGAGAACAAGTTTGTTTGATTCACAATTCCACGTGATATTTATTCGAATCGCCTTTTATTTTCCTAGTCTCGTGTGGATTTATTCAAATCTCCTATAGAAATTTAAATCAAAAGCCGTTCTCTATGGAGTATAATTTTATTTCGTGGCTTTAAAAAGTTCATTAAAAGCAGACGATGTCAGTATTGTATTTTTGCGGCACATAGCGCATATAGAAACCGTATGTAGCAGGATATTAATCACGCGTCGCTAGTCGTGTCTTGAGCCTTAAATTCCGGTTACAATCATGAAAACATTTTATGATCTTAGCGAACATAGCATGTTACATGTTGCAGATTTTTAGTAAAAGTTGAAGCGAGTCGAGCCTTAGTAACATTGTGCTGTCATCCTACACACTCTTCGCTGTCATGTTGAGGCAAAACAACAGCTACGAGTTGGAAATTGTCATTATTTCCCCGTGGTTAGGCAACTCTGCGTAGGAACGTAGCACCATCTATCACAGGCAACAGAGCTCTGACTCACAGACACTTCACAGTGATTGATTGATTCATTTCTCCAAATAAATTTGCATATTGGAGTTTCCAAAATACACTGTGTGTATTCTCGACGGCCTATTTAACCATCGTTAACGGAACAGCGAGTCAGCCAATAACTCGGAAATATACATTCATTGCCACTGGCGTTTAAACTATCAATTATGAATTTAATTATGAGCACAATTAAATTTCCAATATACGCGGACATTTTCTGATCGGCTTGTAAAGCCGTTCTTGTGATATTGTCATCCCTCGTCACTTTTTGATAGTTCATTAGCTCAGCCGGCCTGGAATTTTACCTGCATTTTAAGAAGAACCATATGAAAGGCTGCTTTAAATTACTTTGTCATAGTTTAGTTTATCCTTTGCATGATTACATTTTACCGAACTCCTCTAGGCAATTTTTCGGTCCACTGGTAAATTATGATGCCGGAATGAAGCACAACAAAACAACACGACTTCAGAACCGAATTCAGAAAAAAGAAACCTGAAATATTTATGAAATACTTATTCAGTGAAAATTGAAAGGTAATCGTTATTAATAAATTCCAGTTTTGTGTTTGAATTGGAAGTGTTCCGGAGATATTGACCGAAAAACTCATAGCTGGGACAGGCTGTAATTGAATGTATTCAATTGCAAATGGGAGGGTCAAGCCTTTTCACCCTTTTCCTGCCATGGGATAAAACTATGAATCAGAATAGAAATGAGTTACTTATCCAAGGGCTGCGTAAACATGTACGAGTGTGTTCGATGTCAATAACAAACATGTTTTAATTTAAAACGTAATCTTTTGAAGCTTAACCGTTTTTGATTCAATTTAATTGGGATGTTTACAAGCGGTTAACTTTTATCCCGGTTTGAGCGAGTTAATGTTCTAGAGTAATGAAGTTTAGATCAAACTTGAAGTTGTATTCAACTAATAAGGCCGATCAGTGGCAACCTTGCCCAAATCCGGGTCGACTTATGAACGACATTATGCAAATTGTTCGGTTATGTTTGACATTAAATTCATAACGAACAAGTAATTTGTGATTGCGAAATGTTTTACGACACGACTACATGTTTAACTTTTAATAACCATTACGAGTGTGAGAGTTGTTAAAACCGAATAAAACTATAGCAAGTATCATCCCAAAAAGTGCTTCATTAGCAAAATTAACCCGACATTTACGTACTCGTATGTGGAAAATTATATGGTGACGAAATTTAGTTCCATTAATTTAAGACATTTTGTTTTAAACAAAATATGAGCGTCATTGACGTTTGTAGGCTTATTGCTGGAACGTGGTTGTTAATCCCATGGAATATTAAACGATTAACCTGGCCCTTGTTTTATGTCTCCCTCAAGTTTCATTCATTATTTATCACCGGGACATTTACTGCCGAAGCTTTTTAGAAACGTACGAAACACTAATAATTTTTGTGCCACTTCACAATTTCCATAATTTTCTCGAATTGAAATTGGAAAATTATTATAATAATATCTAATTTTCAAATCTGGAAACTCCCACCTATTTGTTTGCAAATTCCGAAATATCATTCATTCTGCTTCCGTTACAAAACACTTATTAAAGGCCTTTTTCGGTGACCGTTTGTTAATGTCAAAAGCAATAAATAATCTTGTCTAAACGATTATTTATTTACAGACCTTTTCATTACCTTTAGTTCCCGTTTTATGGAACTTCTGACTCCTAAAAAAAATTCCTCATATTCCTCATTCAGCATTGTTTTTAGATACAATTAAAAAAAACAACAGCAATACTTAAAATAATGCAAAAATTACAACCGTTTATTATTGAATTTCCACCACTTTTCTTGCATTTAATTCACAGAAAATTTTACGTTACTAAAATTGAAATTAAAGTTATTAATGAAAAAAGTTCCGAAATGCTTTGAAAAGGAAACAAACTTTGTTTTTTTACCCAATTTGCTAGTTCTTGATTTTGATTTCGCGAAATGAGGGTACTTCTGAGTGAAAAATATACTGAAATCACAAAAAAGCTCACTGGTGAGATGAGCTTAATTCAGTAATTTGTGCAAAAATGCTTGAAAAATGGCGCAAATTTGACGGTACTTTGAATCATTCTTTATGATTTTTGACTAAAAATACACAAATTATTTGTTTTTTTTTAAGAAATTTATACCAAAACTCGGCAAAAATTTCAGGTTTTTAAGTCAAAACTTGCTGAAAATCATAAAAAAGGTAAAACAATGTTTAAAATTAAGATTTTTCACTTTATTTGTCCATAATTCTTGAAAATATGAGATTTTCGAATTCAAAAGTCAATCTACACGCTGGGAAAATTCCAAAACAATGTTTTATTTACCTTAATTTAGTGCTTTTTGATAATTTTTCGTAAAAAATTTGAGAAATCATGGCGTAAATAAAAGAAAAAGAAAGAAAGATAACTTTTCTCTTGAATTAAAAAATATGTGAAGCCAAATGACTTGATTACTTCATTCCGAGAGAGATACTGATTTGAAATAAAAAAAGAAATCTTATTTTTTAGAAAATACATGCAATACAAGACATTAGCAAATTTCTGTTTTATTGCAATATACTAATTTTTTTAAAAGTTCTAAAAAAACTTAAATATGTAATATACAAGGTGTATTTTGTAAATTTTATGGATTTTCTTTAATTGCTAATTTTATAATTATATTTCGAGTTTTTTTATAGTAACAGGTACTTCGACTTATAGAGGTGCCACTGTAATTAAAATAGAATAAAAGCATTTGGAGATCAGCGACATTTTTCCTTTAAACTTAATAAACTAATTGTTTATTAAGTAATTAATTACGTTTTAAAAAAACTTCATAATGAATGGAATAAATAATTGTTCCAAATAATTTCCATTTCGCTGTTTATTGAAAGTAGACTTTACAGCTCATAATGTAGGTAGCCAAAGTCTTAGCTGATGCGTTTTGTGTTCGTTTTCGTGGCGTGAAACCCCGAATGAAGAACTTAAAAAGCAGCTGTTGGCTTTTTAAGAGTGTGCCCATAAAGCGTGATCCTTCATTGCGTATTTTATGATTATGAGGTGCACCGTAAGCGTTGTTAATAAAAACATCAATCACCTTACGGTGCAGCAAACAATTAAAACTCAAAATTACAATGTAGAGGGAAATATTAAAAGCTATTCGTGGCGCCTTTCATAATTCCGGACTGTTTATCATTTTTCCTCATAAATAACGTAAAACATTACACAGAGAAACACATTACGCGCATCTGACGTTGTCGCGTTCTCAGGTAAGAAGTATAAGCGGCGGCTTCATAAGACAAGACGGGAATCCATTAGCAAGCGCGCCGCACAATTAAACCTCGACGGTAATTAATCTCACCACGGGGCACCTTGGACCCTGAAACGAAGAGAGGACCGCAGGCGGCCAAGACTCATACTCGTCCTGGGCCGTCGTGTTCGTTTTGATTTGTTGTCCTGAGAGATGTGTTCGTTTCGACATTATGCTGAATTATGATGACATAAAGTCATCGGCCGACAAATTATTTCATATTTCATGCACACTCCGCCACAAGGCACAGCCTTAATTTGTTTTATTATTTATTATTAATTTCGCAAGGATTCTGGAATACAAATGATCATTTTACACAACATGGCCAGTGGCACGGGTCCAAGCACAAAACTCCTTCATTTGCCCAGACACAAGAAACCAATATTACAACATCAACAACAATTTTTTTTCTGTAAAGTTATCTGTATCGTAGAATTTGTTCATTAACACCTTTTTCTGAAATACCTTTGACTCTGAAACACAATTGGAAAAGCTGTACTTTAGCTACTGATCTAAATACTATCTGTTCATTTGTTCACGGAATGTGAGGATTCGCTTACAGAAACATATCCTAGCCTGTTTCACAAATTCATTCTTCCAGCTTGGATCTCGGGAGGTTTCCATTACAAAATCAATAATTACGTTCACCAATTTAGTCATCACATTTGCCATTCTGCTTAATATTTTATTAACAGGAATGGGACGGATTGTGTTTCTCACTCCGGTGTAAAACAGTGTTCCACTGGAGGTGAAATTTCATCTTTTAAACAGCTCTAATGTGTAACTTAATTCGCTAAATTAATATCCAGCTCGAAATTACATTAGGGATTCACACATTATTCAAAGTCAAACACAGTATAAAATAAATATGATGTATAGGGTAGTATGAAGTTTTAAATTTTCAGAAAGTTTGTTGTTTTTTAACGTTTTAGGAAACTGACGTTTCCAACACACATTTTATCTTCGAGGATTCTTCTCTAAAGCAAAGGACGAGCAAATATTAGAGTTTCATCAAAAGCCTCAACATAATGATCCTGAAGAGCCTTAATTTAGAAACACAAAAGTATCGAAGACAATGCAACGTAATTAAAAAAAGTGAATAACTACGTAATGTGTTTTGTGGGCAAAGCTTTGTCTGGAAATTTCCTAATAAAATTTCATTACCTAGCACAATACCGAATATCTTTAGCTTTTAACAACTTAATAAGCAAGGAAAAAACAAATTGTATAGAATTCAATGTATAAATTATCAGAGAGTAAATTATTTAGAAAAAATGCCTTTAATTTTGTCAACGATTCCTTATCGATTACAAAGCAAATGTTTAAATAATTATCGCTTTTTCAACTGCTAACGATTTTTAAAATCCTGTGGCTCTGGAATTATTGATGAATTCGTTGGCATTGCGAAGGGTATTCAACACAGCTGGTAGAGAATATCGGCAGACATTTAACGAAATAATTATTTCATCGAAAATGCATGTGTTTGGTTCAATTTTTTATTTTTTGGTCGCCGATCACATACATGATATGAAAATTATTCTAGATAACTATTTTAAAGTGAAAATAAAAGAGTGGTTCGAGTGAATTTACTCATATAAGTTAAATATGTAGGAGGTTTAATCTGGGATTGAATGTCTCATTATTGAGTAGTTTTTTGATTCAATAATAGTTTAGAATATTTATGCCCGCGGTTATGAAATCCGTTGATATTTGCAACCGCAAAATTAGGATTTAAATATTTTAATGCGGTGGCCAAAACAATGGATGCATTAGCGACATTATTGTCGTAAAATTTAGCTTCGAACGCATTAATCGCAACAACTCACTCAAACGTTTTAATTAACGGCAGTCACAAACTGACACGTTTTATAGTTTAATTCGCCAAATCACTGTCAGTGGCATTTATGCAAGTCAGCTGGTGCTATTGAAGATCGAGTGTTCTTTTTAAACATTATACAATACTACCTGATGGGAGGGTGAACGATGAACGAGTAGTTTGAACCTCACCTTAGACTGGAATGCGGCGATGTATGAATCCCATTGACAGTGTGTAGGTCTCGATTATTGCCTCCATAAATATGAGCATGTTATTTATGAATAACAGTCCCCCGACTATCGATATATTATTACACCTTATGCTGCGTACACAAAATTTCTCACAACTTTCTCATCATTTTGGTTCGAATCCTGCCAGTGCTTTGATAAAAACCGTAAGAGTGTATTTAATTTTACTTTTGCGGATTGTTGGAACAAGCCGCATTTTTTCGAAAGATATTGCTTGTAATTTATGCAGAAATAAAAGCTGTCTAGCTCGCACAAACTCGCTTGAATTTATGCAAAACCACCACGCTAGGAGTTTTAATCCTACTGAGATGTTCGTCGTGCCTGCGGCCAAGTATGATTAATTCACTCAGCAGACGTAAGTGACGGAGACTTATTAACAACATTTGGTGTTCGGTGCAACAACAGACGCCAATTCAAATATTAAAGGCTCAACAGACTAGACTGGAAACGTCGTGCCTGATTCTAAAGCACTTTCATCATCCTAACATGCTTGCATTTAGAAAACGCCGCCGAAACTGGAAATCAATTTAATGAAATACTGAACTGCTACGAACGGATCACTTCTTTAAACGGTTGCAACGCCGAAAGTTAACAATTTGGAAAACACGTAATTTAGTAATTAAATAATAAATTCTAGCTCTAACTTGATAAAACACAAAGGTGTGAAGAGTAATCTTTTAGCAAGAAAATCAAATCTTGATACGAAAAGGCGTAAGACCTTTTCAATAAGTGTAGGACTAAAGAATAGACAAATTAAAAATTTCTATTAGGTAAATTTGCGAGACAAAAGCTCTTTAGAAAAGGTTGAGATTAAAAGAATTAAAAGCTTTTTACTAAACTTGCTAGCAAAAATTTGAAGTCCATTTTACAGTAACCACTAGTGGTGGTCAAAGTTTGATGCATCTTATATAAAATTCGTAGTCGATTCACTTGGTTTTCTAGAAGGAATATACTGTTTTAGCCTTTGAAACGGTACGTAGCGGTGATTTAACTTTATCCAAAACCTCTTTGGTAGAAGCATTTACGTAACTTTTCACGTCACAATTTGAACAAATAGTATTGACTGTATCTTTTGTGCAATTTTAACAGTTCTATCTGTGAATCAATATTATTTAATTAAACTTACTGAATAAGTTTCCTTTAGTAGTTCAGAATAAAACACTAAAAATTATTAGTCGAAAATATTTATTTAATGAAAAGTCAGTTGTGCCTACAATTATTGCGTAAAATTTTAAAAACGTACAAAAATATTAAAACTGGTAACATCACATTTAAAATCACTTATCAAACCTTAACATACTACAAAGGCATCGGTTGTGGAGAAAAAGGCGAGAAGAACATAGTTGACGGAGTCATAGCGGCGTTCAAGAAACTAAGATGTGAAGAATCGAACGCTCCCACTGGAGTTGCATAATTGCTGGGCGTAAAATTCGGTGGGAAAAACATCTGCGGCATGGTGTGAGGTGTCACTGGAGCAATAGGTGTAACATTAGCACACAGCAAATTTGGAGCACTTGGGGTTAAAGTATTTGAAGATTTCCTCAAGTGCCCTTCTCCACTGGCAAAATTTGGAGCCAGCTGAAAAACTGGCGAATTCGTAGTTTGGTTGATTACAAAGAAGGGAACGTTCGGTTGCTGCTTTTTGAGAGCAATATCGAGCTTCCTGTGCCTTGATTGCGCGATGTCTGAGGCCGTTTTCCCCAAACAGTTTTTCAACGACAGGTCGGCGTTAGATAACATTAACATTTTCATGGCCTTGTTGTTGGCCAAAGCGGCCGCAAACATCGCCGGAGTGATTCCTAAAAATTCGATAAAATCAACAAAATGCAAAAAATGCACTTTTTACCTGTCAATGGTGTGGCGGCGTTCGGGTCAAAATGGCGCTCCAGTAAATACTTGAAAATGTGATCGTGTCCGAATAAAAGAGCCAAAGAAACCGGAGAAATGGTTTTGTGCAAACTTTGTCTTGATATGCCCCCACAAAGGAGGTGGTTTAAAAGGCGCTCGACCATGTCGAGGTCGCCACTTGCCACACTCATTGCAAACACATTCAGGCCTACAATTTTGCATGAGGGTTCAGTTTTTGTGATTAAATCTTACCAAAATTATTTTTTTTACTGGCGTCTGCCCCATGACACAAAAGCAAGTCCACTGCCTTTGCTTGCGAGTTTTTGACCGCCATCATCAGCGGAGTCCATCCAAGATAATTCTCAGGGTCAAGTTTCTGTTTTTTCGTCACTATTTTTTCAAGTTCTTCTAAATTATCCAAAGCCGCAGCGTAATGGAGCTTGGTATTTTTGTCTTCGTCAACTATGACCACTTTATTTTTTCTTATAAACTCTTCGTTTGAGGCCATCTTCAATACTGAACTACTCCGACCTCCACACAGGTCTGATCATATCGGGATTTTTTGCCAATGATAATTTCTTTTGACCACCAATATTTTAACAACTTAATTTTTAATATATTGTCTCATACGCAGAAATCGGGTTATTTTGTTATTAACTAATATTCCGTAGCAAAAATTATGTTACGAAAAGAATTATGTTTCAATACTGTCGAGTCAGCTTCTCGAAACATAATAAAAACGCGGAATATTAGGGAGTCCAGTTTAGTGATACCCAGAGTGACATGTGCCCCACAACAAATTAAGTACGCATTCTCATCAAATCTAGTCATTTTCTGTAAATAAACCTTTTTATACAAAACCACCCACATGACTTTTGATCCCACCCTGTGACATATGGTGGAGGCGCCGTTGTGAAATATGGTGGAGGCGCCGTTGTGACATATGGTGGAGGCGCCCTTAAGTTCTCGGAAAAACAAATCGTTATATTTGTTGATAAAGAAAACCTTAGAAGAAGCCCTTAAGGTAATGAGGACCCCGACTCTAGAAAAATTTTGGGAGGGAAAGAAGAAAGGTTTTCATGAGGAAAAAATGCGTTTACGTTTTTTGAAATTATAAGCTTTTAGAATGCAACTTTAGGAAATTTAAAAATTGTAAAGAGCATGGTTGAATTCAAAGATAAGAAGAGATCAGAGAAAATTTTAGGCGGAAGAACTACGAAAATTGGAGTTGCCCGTAAGTTAGGACACAGGAGGTACTTGTGGTGAGGAGGTACTGCTGAGGGCCTAAGTGGCCGAAGAGGAAGCCGGGAGATAGATAAATGGTTCAAAAAACGTAAGTTTAGAAATCAGCATAAATGAAAAAACATTAATTAAGTCGTTTGTTTTTATAGTTCAAAAGTGTTTTTAAGACATTTATAATAATGTTAGTTTGAAAAATTTTACACTCATCGTCATTAGCTAGAATAATATTTGAGTTTTTTTTACTATTACTCTGGTAATATGGCTTTAAAGGTTGGGAAATTCGTCATTGCCTCTTTTGGGCGGGAGTTGCGCCGTTCCATGCACATGTGTAGGTGCATACATAAATGCTGGCTAAATTTGTTGCATGTCAATGACACGGAATCCAGTAATCTTTGATTCCCTCCAAAGATTTATTCCGTTTATGCTGTGGCTGTTTTTGTAAAGATTTCTCGGAAATTTTTGATAGTCGAATGAAAAATTCACTGTCTGCGGGATAATTAATTATGAGAGTTGAGTTAAACTGCCGTCTTAAACGGCCCCCGTCGACAATTTGTCATATCATCTCACACATTTGTCGAAATAACATTACGAAAGTCGCGTTAACCGTGGGCATAAATCAAATTCACCGCTCAACTTACTAAATAAATCAATTACTATACAAACAAGAAATAAAACCGATGAGCATCGATCGCCTCTTTGTTACTATTAATTATATTAGACGAAGAGAGAGATCCCCTGCTGCGATTGCAACAACAGGAGGTCTCGAGTGTGGGCATCGTCAACGTCATACATAACTTCGACTTTTGATACATGATAGAGACAAAACACGACAAGCTGCAGTGTTCTTGCTTATTTTGAGACGCTGTCTGCCCTTCGTCTTTGTATCAGTTCGAAAAATCAATAACTAATGAGACCTCGTCATAAGTTAAGTTGTTAAGTGGGATTACGGGGAGGCGATAAAGAAGAGCACAGTAAAACAGTAGTAGCCACCACGTGAATATCTCTGAAATCATCTCACCGATTTAAGAGTTGCTGTGCAAGATAATTTTCTTTTGAAACGTAGACTTCATGTTGCGATCGTCCGTGAGCGTGATGGGAAGCTGCGCGACAGGAGTCCATCTTTTATTGCCTTTACACTCTGTTTTATTCTCTATTTTGAATACAAATCGGTCTCGTACAAAAACCGAGTCATGTTCTCTTTTAAAAACCGCAAGCTAACTCGTAAATTGGAGATATTACTTTTTGTCGACAATTTCTTTAATGATATGCCAGGACAATCTGTATTAACGTTTTATGAAGCCTTAATTCATATTTCATGTTTCGTATTATCTTTGTTTAGATGCCTAATAACATTCCGGCGCTATTTTATATTCTCAGAAAGCCATTCATCCAGCGCTTCAAATATAAATCTTGCTATTATGGTCGTATTGACCGCATGTTCACTCTTTTATATCCTTTCTAATGTAAATGAGTATTGGACAGTGGACACATTTTACATCCTAATTCCTTGAATCCCGTTATGTATTTATCTCGGACTCTTACTAATCAAGCCCACATAAGTAATTCGCAATTTTTCACACAACGTAGGTAACTTTACAGAACTGAAGTCCATTTGAAAGTTTCTACGCGTTCATCAATCAATATTAAGTTGGGTATATTCGTAAGTTGGAGAATGTGTTTAGACCAGCCTAACTGGCTAATGTTTCAT